>NC_083437.1:7282603-7361633 GCF_020745735.1 Hemiscyllium ocellatum
GGAAGATGGCCTTAAAATGACATATTTACATGACAAACAGTGGTGAAAAGTTGAACTACTTTCCGCAAATGATGTTAAATCAATTTTTATCAAATGAAATCATTAAAGAATAGGGCAAAGGTCAGTATGAGGCATTAGGTTATTGAATAGTATTGTAGACTTGGGGCAAATTGACCTCCTCCGGTTTCTATCAATTTGTTTGACTATGGGGATCCATCCCTTTGTGTGTGGTCTTTTTACAATGTGTAAATGAATGCTCCTTTTACCGTTCTTCAACCTTTTCTTTCAGTATGTTGGAGCTGATTTACTAGTGAGTTAGAGATGATCAGATTTACCTTGCCCACTGGAACTAGTTATGGTGATCCCAGTGCCCTGAATCAATCAAAAATGCGATCAATTCTGGGTCTCAGTTTGCAGAGCCATCACTGAGTTCTCTTTGGGAAATGTTCATCAGCAATAACCTGCATTTTTATGGTGCTTTTTTTAAACATAACAATGCACTTCAAAAGAGTGTATTTGGACAAATATAAACCAAACTGAGCACGTAAAGAGAGAGTGGGGAGGTGACAGTTGATTGAAAGCTGGGTTTTAAGGAGTGTCTTCAAGAGGAAGGGAAAAGTCAGGAGGTTTTAGTGTGGTATCTAACTGAAGTGACAGGGGTCACACCTGCCATCTTCTCACCACCAGGCACGTCACAGAGAAGGGCAATAAATTCTCCCCTTTGGCAGTTCAGAACTTAGGGAAAAGGCAGCTGCAGATGTGGCCACCTGAAGAGCTGGAAAATCAGGGAAACTCAAAAATCCAGAGTGGGAGGAATGCAGAGTTCTTGGTGGGCAGAGGGCTGGAAGAGTTTACAGAGATAGAAGCTAGAGGTTTAAGACCATGGAGCAAGGATTAAAATGATTTTACTTTTTGATGGTTACTTTGGAAGTTTCAGGGGCTACTTTATCATCTGCACTCATCACAAAGTAGCATTGCCTTCCATAGTTGTGTTGGTGCATTGGACTCCCACATGAGCAGATTTTTTATAATTTATCAATATCTTTAACAATTGTCAATCCTCCGTTAAACATGAAGCCACATCATACAAGGAAAGCATTAATTTGCTAGATGTAGTATTTATATTGATACAAAAGGCAAAAAATTTTTTAAAAGCTTTACTTTTTTCAAAATAACTGGCTCGACTCTATACACACAAAACCATCACCTTAAAAAAGGCCTTTTGCAATTGGGTGAAGTCACAGTTAATGTGCTTCTATCACACATGCACAAAGCTGGAACACTTCAGACAGGTATTTACAACCCTATCTTTGATCTCAACCTCAGATTTGAATATATCAATTGATTTGATGATTACAATGGAATATTCAACATTTTTCCAAAGTATAGCTACTCCTGAAATTACATAGTCCTACACTAGGCATTCCACATTCATTTGCAAGGAATTCATTATCTCAGTGATTTGGTTCACTAACTATTCATTTGTTGACAAGATAAAACTATTCTCTCTCCTTTATAGCAGCGGTCTCCTCCCACCCTAGCAACTCACACTCACACCCCTGAAACTGTGTTGCAGCCTTCTTTCTCAACACCCCCAACATACTTCTTTTATAGTCTCCTTTTGCCCCACAAACCCTTCTTGTACTTTCCTTCTCCCTTTTTCTTCTACATCCTGATCCCTCTCTAAACCCTCTTGCAAATCCTTCTCTGGTTGACCTGGGATCTGGCAGACAGAACAGTCTGACCCAGGAACAGTCAACCAAAGTCGTAAGCCCCATATTCTGGCCAATGGTAGCTCTTGCCCTTGTCAGTTCTCAATTTCTGGACACATCTCTTGCTTATTCCAGATCTAGGTCCAGCTCATCCCGAACTCCCCAACCCAACCTCAGCATAAGCTCATCCACTCCCTCCCCAAACCTCAGCAATTGGCTCATCCACTCCCTCCCCCAACCTCCGCAATCAGCTCATCCACTTCCTCCCCCAACCTCAGCATTGGCTCATCCACTCCTTCCCCCAACCTCCGCAATCAGCTCATCCACTTCCTCCCCCAACCTCAGCATTGGCTCATCCACTCCTTCCCCCAACCTCAACAATTGGCTCATCCACTCACTCCCCCAACCTCCGCAATCAGCTCTCCCCTTCAAAGCTGAAAAATGTGTTGCTGGAAAAGCACAGCAGGTCAGGCAGCACAAAGGAGCAGGAGAATCGACGTTTCGGGCATAAGCCCTTCTTCAAGAATGAGGAAGGTGTGCTAAGAAAAAAGGTAGGGAGGAGGGACTTGGGGGAGGGGCATTGGAAATAGGATAGGTGGAAGGAAGTTAAAGTGAGGGTGTTAGGCCGGAGAAGGGGTGGAGGCAGAGAGGTCAGGAAGAAGATTGCAGGTCAAGAAGGCGGTGCTGAGTCCGAGGGTTGGGACTGAGATAAGGTGGGGGGAGGGGAAATGAGGAAGCTGGAGAAATCTGCATTCATCCTTTGTGGTTGGAGGGTTCCTAGGCAGAAGATGAGGTGCTCTTCCACCAGGCATCGTGTTGCCATGGTCTAGCGATGGAGGAGGCCAAGGACCTGCATGTCCTCGGTGGAGTGGGAGGGGGATTAAAGTGTTCAGCCACGGGGTGGTTGGGTTGGTTGGTGCTGGTGTCTCAGAGGTGTTCTCTGAAACGTTCCGCAAGTAGGCGGCCTGTCTCCCCAATGTAGAGGAGGCCACATTGGGTGCAGCGGATGTAGTAAATGATGTCTGTGGAGGTGCAGGTGAATTTGTGAAGGATATGGAAGGATCCCTTGGGGCCTTGGAGGGAAGTGAAGGGGGAGGTGTGGGCACAAGTTTTGCATTTCTTGCAGTTGCAGGGTAAGGTGCCGGGAGTGGAGGTTGGATTGGTGGGGGGCGTGGACCTGACGAGGGAGTCGTGGAGGGAGTGGTCTTTCCGGAACACTGATAGGGGAGGGGAGGGAAATATATCCTTGGTGGTGGGGTCTGTTTGGAGATGGTGGAAATGACGAAGGATGATACGATGTATCTGGAGGTTGGTGGGGTGGTAGGTGAGGACCACCGGGGTTCTGTCATGGTGGCGATTGGAGGGGCGGGGTTCAAGGCCAGAGGAGTGGGAAGTGGAGGAGATGCGGTGGAGAGCATCGTCAACCACATCTGAGGGGAAATTATGGTCTTTGAAGAAGGAGGCCATCTAGCTCCGCAACTACACTGGCACCACTCCCCACCTTTTCCTCCGCTACATCGATGACTGTATCGGCGCTACCTCGTGCTCCCATGAGGAGGTTGAACAGTTCATCCACTTTACTAACACCTTCCACCCTGACCTCAAATTTACCTGGACCATCTCAGACTTCTCCCTCCCCTTCCTAGACCTCTCCATTTCTATCTCAGGCGACCAACTCAACATGGACATTTACTATAAACGGACCGACTCCCACAACTACCTAAATTACACCTCCTCCCAACCTGCCCCCTGTAAAAACGTCATCCCTTATTCCCAATTCCTTCACCTATGCTGCATCTGCTTCCAGGAGGACCAATTCCAATACCAAACAACCCAGATGGCCTCCTTCTTCAAAGACCGCAATTTCCCCTCAGACGTGGTTGACGATGCTCTCCACCGCATCTCCTCCACTTCCCACTCCTCCGCCCTTGAACCCCGTCCCTCCAATTGCCACCAGGACAGAACCCCACTGGTTCTCACCTACCACCCCACCAACCTCCAGATACATTGTATTATCCTTCTTCATTTCCGCCACCACCAAACAGACCCCACCACCAGGGATATATTTCCCTCTCCTCCCCTACCAGTGTTCCAGAAAGACCATTCCCTCTGTGACTCCATCGTCAGGTCCACACCCCCCACCAACCCAACTTCTACTCCCACCTTCCCCTGCAACTGCAAGAAATGCAAAACTTGCATCCACACCTCCCCCCTTATTTCCCTCCAAGGCCCCAAGGGATCCTTCCATATCTGTCACAAATTCACCTGCACCTCCACACGTATCATTTACTGCATCCGCTGCACCCGATGTGGCCTCCTCTATATTGGGGGGACAGGCCACCTACTTGTGGAACGTTTCAGAGAACACCAACCAACCCAACCACCCCGTGGCTGATCACTTTAACTCCCCCTCCCACTCCACCAAGGACATTCAGGTCCTTGGGCTCCTCCATCGCCAGACCATGATAACACGACACCTGGAGGAAGAGCGCCTCATCTTCCACCTAGGAACCCTCCAACCACAAGGGATGAATGCAGATTTCTCCAGCTTCCTCATTTCCTCTCCCCCCACCTTATCTCAGTCCCAACCCTCAGACTCAGCACCGCCTTCTTGACCTGCAATCTTCTTCCCAATCTCTCCGCCACCACCCCTCTCCGGCCTATCACCCTCACCTTAACCTCCTTCCACTTATCGCATTCCCAACGCCTCTTCCCCAAGTCCCTCCTCCCTACCTTTTATCTTAGCCTGCTTGGCACATCTTCCTCATTCCTGAAGAAGGGCTTATGCCCGAAACGTCGATTCTCCTGCTCCTTGGATGCTGCCTGACCTGCTGTGCTTTTCCAGCAACACATTTTTCAGCTCTGATCTCCAGCATCTGCAGTCCTCACTTTCTCCTAGCTCTCCCCTTCAGTCCAACTGTCAAACCCCTTTCCAATATTCCCAAGCCAGCTTCAGATCTCACTCCCCCATTTCCGACTCCCAACTCTCTGCCAATCTATTCTTGCTCCCTTGGTTCCCTTCTCCCTAAGCCATTCCCTCAATGCTGACACTGAATTGTATAACCGCTCCTCCAATCACAGGCTATATCTCTCTCTGGTTTGCTGCTCATAGGCTCATGAGTGAGTAGTAAGTTTGAAGAGATCCAGCCTGTGATTGGAGGAGCAGTTTCTCACGTTTCCTTCCTTCTCTCCTACTTTTATTTGACTTTTTCCTGATGGATTTATTTCCCTGGGAGATTTGGGAATTTTGTCGGTGAATTTACTTGTACCTGCCCTTGTAGAGGTTTTTTAAATTAAGAGGCGTATAAATAAGGTGAATGGTAAGGGTCTTTTCCCTAGGGTGGGGCATATTTTTAAGATGGCAGGAGAAAGGACATGAGGATCAACTTTTTTTACAAGGAGCGTGTGGAATGAACTTTGAGGCAAAGTGGGGATCTGGGTTACAATGTTTAAAAAAAATTTGGATTTTTTTTTACAGCTTTTCATTAGCTATTTACAGGGAGGTGATGGCCTAGTGGTATTATCGCTGGACTGTTAATCTAGAAACCGAGCTAATGTTCTGAGGACCCCGGTTTGAATCTCACAACGGCAGATAGTGGAATTTGAATTCAATTTTTAGAAAGCCTGGAATGGAGAGATTAATGATGACCACGCATCCATTGTTGATTGTCACAAAAAACCCATTTCTTTCACTAATGTCCTCTAAGGGAAGGAAACTGTCATCCTTATCTGGTCTGGCCTACTTGTGGTTCCAGACCCACGGAAATCTGGTCGACTCTTAACTGCTCTCTGGGCAAGAAATGCTGGCCTACCCAACGATGTCCTCATTCTGTGAATGAATTATTAAAAACAAGTACATGGGAAAGGAAGATTTGGAGGGATATAGACCAAGCACAGGCATGTGGGACTAATTTAGTTTGGGATTATGGTGAGCATGGACTGGTTGGACCAAAGGGTCTATTTCCGTGATGTATGGCTTTATGATACTGTGTATTTTGAGCATTGCCATGGAGGGATAGGGTGCAAAAAGACCTGATTTCTCTTTTTGAGACATTATTTGACCAGGAGCTGAGGGAGGTCAACGAGCAGATGAACAGGACTAGGTGTGAATATGTTGATGGAGATCAAGGTTGGGTGACCAACGAGATCAGTATTAGAGTGGCTGAGTCTGAACTCAGGATCCACATTTCATCAATTATTTGGGCTCAATCTGTTTGACGTGTTCAGTGTTGTGTTTGTTTTCAAAAAGAAATCTCATCTTTTCAGTTCGTTTCAGGATTATTGATTTAGAACTTTATGTTCTTTATGCTTGATAGGGAACTGTGCACTCGTGCATGTAAAAGTCAACTACCAGCCAACATTTACTAAGAAGCCATTTACTTTATGCCATTCATTGGGGAATTTAGGTCTTTAGTTATAGGGCTCTGCTAAAAAGAATTCTTGCGGCGTTTGTATGTTTTAATCAGAATCAAATGAAAATTGGGTGGACCAAATTAATTGAACCTTGCTGAGTGAAAGTCCTGATTATTCAAATACTCTGCTCCCTGGCCCTTGTTTTGCCTGGTTTCTCCAACACACTGCTCTATCTGTGCCGTATCTTCTGTCTGATTGGCTCCTGTTCCTCCGCTGCCTCAATTCTAGAAGTTTTAGGCCCCAAATCCTGATTTTGCACCTGTCTCACATATTGGATAACAAGAAGGGCTAGGGAACAATAAGGAAGGAAAACCCACTTGTGTTGGTATTCCATTGGGGTGGGGGCTCTGGCCAATTTAATTTTGGGTGATCTATGTCAAAGAGGCAAAGCTTGCGGTTTCCCTGGGAATTTTCTGCCGAATCATAATAAACTGGAAAGAACCAAAACCAGCCAAGGGCACTTTAGATTCTGTTGCACCCTCCTATCAGTTCCAGGATGTCTGTTGGAGCTGTAACTTATCCTGGTGGAACCTTGTAGAAATACTCTGATAGCTCCTTGAAGAGTTTGTCCTTTTAGACATTTATTAAGCTGGATCTGATTTGACACTGGATGTAAGAGATAGGAACAGGAGTTGATGATTCACCCCTCAAGCCTTCCTGCCACTCAACAAGATCATGGCTGATCTGCCCCAGGCCTCAATTCCTCTTTCCTGCCAGCTCAGCATAACAGTTAGCTGTTGATATTTCAAAAGCCAATCTTCTCCTTTTTGGTAGCTCATGGTCAGCACTGCAGCCTCACAATGCCAGGGACCTGTTTGTGTGGAGTGTGCACATTGTCCCCTGCGTGGGCTTCCTCTGGGTTGTCTGGTTTCATCACACAACCCAAAGATGTGCAGGTTAGATGGATTGGCCTGGCTAAATTGCCCACCGTATTAGGTGCATCAGTCAGAGGAAACAGAGAAATAAGGGAATGGGTCTGGGTGGGTTACGCTTTGGAGGGTCAGCGTGGACTTACTGGGCTGAAGGGTCTGTTTCCACACTGTAGGGATTCTAAGTTCTAAACACTTTAAGTTATATAACCTCCATAACTCTCTGGGCTAAAGAAATCCAGACCACCACTGCCTTCTGGGAGAAGAAAGTTTTTTACATCTTAGTTTTAAATGAATGTTCCCTTATTCTGTAGCTATGACCCTCTCTTTCAAGATTCTTCTACCACTGGAAACATCTTCTCAATTTCAACCTTTCAAACTCTCTCAGACTCTTCTATATTTCAATAAGATCATCCCTCGTTCTTCTAAACTCTCATGTATAAGGGCCTTGGTTTGCTATAGTGTCAGGTTGATAGCTTCAAAGCTCCTGTGCTGATCCTCCAGAAATCACTAAATGCAGTGCCCCACTCTGGCAGAAGTGTGGCTCGACTGGAGACACTTGGGTAGTTGGTTCCTCCAGATGTTTTATGAACCACTGGACATTTCTGGACTTCCAGGAGATCACTTTCTTTTGCAACCTCTTCGCTTCCCTTTTGGATATTCTAGACAAAGAAAAACTGAGCTCTGGTGTTTTTTTATTCCAGCCACACGGAGCTCCAAGTCTGGTTCAGGCCCTGTACTCACCAAAAAAACAGGTGTTGTCAACAATGGACACCATAAAACATCCTGATGCCTGGCATGAGCTGCCTGATACTTTAAGTTGCAGTGAACCCAAACAATAAGTGAGCAGGACTGTTGATATTGGAGCTGGAAATAAAAAGCAGACATAATGGGGCTATAGGACAATCTCCACAAGGCATCGGCAAGTGACTGGGAGAACATTTCCAATTTTGGTGAGCAAGGAGATAAGATAAAAACAGACGGCATTCCCAGGAAAGTACAGCTATAAAGACATGAGGAATTATTTCAAGGAATAATTGTGAAACTAGTAGAATACAGAGTTGGTGGGAGGCAGTTTACACCACACTGTGATAGCTGTGACAGCTGTTCATTGATGGAGCTATAGACAGTGACAATTGCCAGCTGGTTGCAAACGATACGTAATATTTTCACAGTGACTTCCCATGATGAGTTTGCCCAGGAAATTATATACTTTGTGTCTGCGTGTTTCCTGTAGATTTTCTGAAATGCAAACAGCCCCTGAGTCTGGTTCACAGCCTCAATTAATTTGAATGTGCACAGCTCATTTCACAGCTTCTCTTTCACTCCACCAGTGACTTGGTGAGGATTGAAATTCAGGCAATAGTAAAGCTCGGGTGAGATTAATCTCATCGGACGAAATTGCTAATGAGCAAGTAAAGATGATTACTAATGTATGGTACTCTCCAGCTTCTTTGGAAAGACAATATCACAGTTACAGGACTGTATGAGAAAAGGAATGTTTTAAAACTTGTTAATGAAATATCAGTTATTTAGAAGCATTTTGTGAAATTATGAATTGGACATTACTTTTTCAGGTCAGATTAATTTTACATCTTAATAGAGTCACAAAAAGGAGGTCATGTGGAGCAATGGATGGTGTTCATACCTAGATTAGATTACTTACAGTGTGGAACCAGGCCCTTCGACCCAACAAGTCCATACTGACCCACCAAAGCGCAATCCACCCAGACCCATTTCCCCACATTCACCTAACACTATGGGCAATTTTAGCATGGCCAATTCACCTAACCTGCATGTTTTTGGACTGTGGGAGGAAACCCACACAGACACGGAGGATGTGCAAACTCCACACAGACAGTCGCCTGAGGCAGGAATTGAACCCAGATCTCTGGCGCTGTGAGGCAGCACTGCTAACCACTGTGCCACCGTGCCACCCTCTGACAGAGAGCTCTGGGTTCAAGTCAGCAAGGAAAGTGCATTCATAACATGACCAAGCATATTAAAGTTAAATTTGGAAATCCTTCCCACATCTGGCAATGGCGGGAGGAAAGAATAGGAGAAATTTCTGGTCAGCTGCACAATGGAAAGGAAATTATAGCTTCTTCTGTCATTATTCATAGCTTTGTGATTTTTGAGAAGAGTTGTTGCTGAGGTCGAGGAGAGTGTGCTGCTGGAAAAGAACAGCCAGTCAGGGAGCATCCGAGGAGCAGGAGAATCGATGTTTTGAGCATAAGCCCTTCATCAGGAATGAGGGGTGGCCCAAGGGGGCTGGGAAATAAATGGGAGGGGGGGGTGGGGTTGGGGAGAAGTAGCTGAGGATACGAGGGTGGTGCTTGCATGGAATGAGCTACCAAATAAAGTGTTGGACGCTGGTATAATTATAACATTTAAAAGGCATCTGGATGGGTGTATGAATAGGAAGGGTTTGGAGCGATATGGCCCAAGTGTTGGCAAGTGGGACTAGATTAGGTTGAGATATCTGGTCGGCATGGATGACTTAGACTGAAGGGTCTGTTCCCGTGCTGTACATCTCTATGACTCTATCTAAAATTCGCTCATTCATCTTCATAAAGATTATTTTGGAGTACAATAAGCTCACAAGTGAGATGTATAGATGTGAGATTTGTAAGAAATATCAAAGGTCACCACCATGGCCTATAGTAAGCCTGCTCCTGGCAAAAGATTTCAACAAATATTGGCTGTAGATTTAAAAATGTGGGAATAAAGAAAAAGTCATTTTCATTTTATGTTTTGTATTTTTGGCAACTGGATTTTGTCAGTCAACAGTAATGCATTGTAACGATATGAAAATAATTGTGGATAATATAACGGAAAGGTGGATAGGGCCATGACTTGGATCACTGAAGGAGTTATAGAAAGTAGAGAGGAGCTAGGAAGTGCTCATACCCAATTGTTGTACAGTTATGTGGATCCACTCCTGCAACTAACAGGGTGATCAATTCTGACGGTTCATTTCAGGCCATTGATCCTAAAAGACAACTGTCAAAAATGGATATTAATGTCAAATATTTACCACAAAGGGCTAGTCAATGTAGAAATGCAACTACTGTGCACAGAATAGGGAAAACCGCTGGAAAATCTAAAAGCTGGGCCAATGTACAGGATGGGAGAGTCAGTTTTTCCCACTTAAAAAGGGACTTACCTCGAGAGTCGGGCCTCCATTTTGAACAGAGCAGCGAGGAGAGAGGACAGAGAGAAACGAGGGCTGCCAGGAAATTTTTAAGTGGGTGAGATCTAAACCTGAGACCCTACACTGTAGAGTCTCCCTCCTACCCACCTCCTCTACACTTACTAAGAGTCTGTAAACTTGCTAAGTTGTCAGGTTTTCTCATTTACTTTTCCCTTGTTTAGTCCTGTGTGGGCTCTCAGATTAGCGCGGTAAGGCTGATAGGGCAGTTGTATGTTCCTGCTGCAGAATGTGGCAGGTGAGAGACGCGACACATGTCTCTGCCGACCACATCTACGGGAAGTGCACCCAACTCCAGCTCCTCGAATGCCCAGTTAGGGAACTGGAGTTGGAGCTAAATGAACTGCAGATCATCTGGTAGGCTGAGGGGGAAATTGAGAGGATGTATAGGGAGGTGGTCACTCCTCAGACACAGGATAAGGACACTGGGTTACAGTCAGGGGGAGGAAAGGGAAACAACAGACAGAGCAGGGATCCCCTGTGGCTGTTCCCCTCAGCAATAAGAATATCATTTTGGATACTGCTGGTGGGGATGGCCAACCAGGGGAAAGCCATAGCTGTCAGGTCTCTGGCACTGAGCCTGGCACTGTGGCTCATAAGGGAATGGGGGGAAATAGAAAAGTGCTAGTTGGGAGACTCAATCATTAGACGGATTGACAGGAGATTTTGTGGTCAGGAACGGGACTCCCGGAAGATATGTTGCCTCCCTGGTGCCAGGCTCCGGGATGTTGCCGATCGGGTTTACAGGATTCTGAAGGGTGAGGGTGAGCAGCCAGAAATTGTGGTACATATTGGCACCAATGATATCGCCAGGAAAGAGATTGAGGATCTGAAAAGTCACTAAAGAGAGCTACGTTTGAAACTGAAGACAGGATGAGTAGAGTAGTGATCTTGGGTTTGCTACCGGTGCCAGGAGATAGTGAGATGAGGAACAGTCAGCGAATGCAACTTAACACATGGCTGCGGGGCTGGTGCAGGAGGGAGGGCTTCAGATACTTAGACCATTGGGATGACTTTTGAGGAAGGTGGGACCTGTATATGAAAGACGGGTTGCACCTGTACTGGAGGGGCACAAATGTCCTGGGTGGGAGATTTGTTGTGTGGTTCAGGAGGGTTTAGCATGGGGGTGGGAACCACAGCAACATATCTGAGATGGGGGTAGTTGTAGATGGGGCAGTGACAGGATGTAGTGAGTCTATCGGGAATACTTTTCACGTGGTGAATCAAAGGGATTGGTTAAAGTGTGTGTCTGCTTTAACACAAGGAGTGTCAGAAATAAGACTGATGAACATAGAGCATGGATCAGTACTTTTGGCTCTGATGTTGTGGCCATAACGGAAACGTGGGTTTCACAGGGGCAGGAATGGTTGTGAGATGTTTCAGGCTTTAGAACATTTAAAAAGAACGGGGGTGGGAGGAGGGTGGAATAAGAGGAGGGGCTGTAGCTTTGCTAATCAGAGAGTGCATTGCAGCTACAGAAACAAAGGTTGTTGAGGAAGGTTTGTCTACTGAGTCAGTATGGGTGGACGTTAGGAACAGGAAGGGAGCAGTCACTTCATTGGGGTTTTCTACAGACCCCCTAACAGCAGTAGGGAGATTGAAGAACTCATAGGCCAGCAGATTTTGGAAAAATGCAGATGGAGCAGGTTTGTTGTTATGGGTGACTTCAACTTTCCCAAAATTGACTGGAACCTCCTTAGTGCAGATGCTTTGGATGGAGCTGTTTTTGTCAAGTGTGTTCGGGAGGGTTTCCTTACTCAGTATGTGGACAGGCCGACTAGAGGAGAGGCCATTTTGGATTTGGTGCTCAGCAATGAGCCAAGACAGGTGTCAGATCTCGTGGTGAGAGAACACTTTGGTGACCGTGTCCACAACTGCCTCACATTTACCATAGCCTTGGAGAGGGAAAGGAGCAGTTACCAAGGGAAGATATTTAATTGGGGAAAAGGAAATTATGATACTATCAGACAGGAGTTGGGAAGTACAGACTGGGAGCAATTGTTCCACAGAAAGGGCACAGCAGACATGTGGAGACTGTTTAAGGAGCAACTGTTGCGAGTGATGCAGAAATTTGTTCCTCTGAGACAGGTAAGAAGGGCTAAGATTAAGGAACCTTGGATTACAAGAACAGAGGAGCTTCTCATCAAAAGGAAGAAGGCAGCTTACGTAAGGTGGAGGAAGCAAGGATCTAGCACAGCTTTAGAGGATTACGGGCTTGCTAGAAAGGAGCTCAGAAATGGACTGAGGAGAGCCAGGAGGGGGCACAAAAAAGGCTTGGCAAGAAGGATTAGGGAGAACCCAAAGGCGTTTTACTCATATAAGAGGAATAAGAAAATGATCAAGGAGAAGGTAGGGCCGGTCAGGGAACTTGTCCGTGGAGTCTGAGCAGATAGGTGAACCCCTAAATGAGTTTTTTGATTCGGTTTTCACTAAGAAAAGGGACCTTGTTGTGAATGAGAACTTTGAGGAGCTGAGATACCAGGCTTGAACAGATCAAGATTGATGAAGTTGATGTGCTGGAAATTTTGGCAAACATTAAGATTGATATGTCCCAAGGGCCAGACCAGATTTATCCCAGGCTTCTTCAGGAAGCAAGAAAGGATGTTACTAGGCCCATGGTGAAGATCTTTGATTCCTCACTCTCCACAGGAGTCGTACCGGAGGATTGGAGGGAGGTGAATGTTGTTCCTCTGTTCAAGAAGGGGAATAGGGAAATCCCTGGCAATTACAGAACAGTCAGTCTCATGTCTGTGGTCAGCACAATTTTGGAAAGAATTCTGAGGGATAGGATTTATGACTATTTGGGAAAGCATAGCGTGATTAAAGGCAGTCAGCATGGCTTTGTGAGGGGCAGGTCGTGCCTCACAGATCTTATTGAGTTCTTTGAGGAGGTGACAAGACAGGTCGATGAAGGTCGAGCAGTGGATGTGGTGTATCTGGACTTCAGCAACACATTTGATAAGGTTCCCCATGGTAGGCTCACTCAAAAAGTCAGGAAGTATAGGATACAGGGAGATTTGGCTGTCTGGATTCAGATTTGATTGGCTGACAGAAGGCAGAGAGTGGTTGTTGATGGAAAGTGTTCTGCCTTGAGGTCAGTGTTGAGTGATGTCCCACAGGGCTCTGTTCTTGGGCCTCTGCTCTTTGTAGTTTCTATAAATGACTTGGATAAGTTGATTAAAGTGTGAGTTAGGAAAGTTGCAGATGACACAAAGGTTGGAGGTGCCGTTGATAGTATCAAGAGCTATTGCAGGCTGCAGTGCGACATCGACAGGATGCAGAGCTGGGCTGAGAAATGGCAGATTGAGTTCAAACTGGATAAATGTGAAAGGATGCAATTTGGAAGGTCGGACTTGAATGCTGAATATAGGATTAAATTCAGGATTCTTGGCAGTGTGGAGGAACAGAGGGATCTTGGTGTTCAAGTGCATAGATCCTCCAAAGTTGCCACACAAATGGACAGGGTTGTTAAGAAAGCATATAGTGTTTTGGCTTTCATTAACAGGGGGATTGAATTTAAGAGCTGTGAGGTTTTGCTGCAGCTCTACAAGACCCTAGTGAGACCACACTTGGATTATTGTGTCCAGTTCTGGTCGCCCTGTTATGGGAAAGATATAGAGGCTTTGGAGAGGTTGCAAACAAGGTTTACCAGGACGCTGCCTGGACTGGAGGGCTTGTCTTATAAAGAGAGGTTGAATAAGCTCGGACTTTTCTCTCTGGAGAGAAGGAGAAAGGGAAGTGACCTGATCGAGGTGTACCAGATAATAAGAGGAATAGATAGAGTCAATAGCCAGAGACTTTTCCCCAGGGCAGGATTGACTGGCATGAGGGGTCATAGATTTAAGATATTAGGAGGAAGGTATAGAAGAGATGTCAGAGGTAGGTTCTTTATGCAGAGAGTTGTGAACGCATGGAATGCATTGCCAGTGGTGGTGGTGGAAGCAGAATCATTCGGGACATTTAAGTGGCTGCTGGACATGCGCGCGGACAGCAGTGAATTGAGGGGTGTGTAGTTAGGTTATTTTATTTTAGATTATGAACTGTTTTGGGATAGTCAACATGGCTTTGTGCGTGGGAAGTCATGTCTCACAAACTTGATTGAGTTGTTTGAAGAAGTAACAAAGAAGATTGATGATGGCAGAGCAGTAGATGTGATCTATATGGACTTCAGTACTTTGACAATGTTCCCCATGGGAGACTGATTAGCAAGGTTAGATCTCATGGAATACAGGGAGAACTAGCCATTTGGATACAGAACTGGCTCAAGGTAGAAGACAGAGGGTGGTGGTGGAGGGTTGTTTTTCAGACTGGAGGCCTGTGACCAGTGGAGTGCCACAAGGATCGGTGCTGGGTCCTCTACTTTTTGTAATTTACATAAATGATTTGGATGCGAGCATAAGAGGTACAGTTAGTAAGTGTGCAGATGACACCATAATTGGAGGTGTAGTGGACAGCAAAGAGGGTTAGCACAGATTACAACAGGATCTTGACCAGATCGGCCAATGGGCTGAAGAGTGGCAGATGGAGTTTAATTCAGATAAATGTGAAGAGCTGCATTTTGGGAAAGCAAATCTTAGCAGGGCTTATACACTTAATGTTAAGATCCAAGGGAGTGTTGCTGAACAAAGAGACCTTGGAGTGCAAGTTCGTAGCTCCTTGAAAGTGGAGTCGCAGGTAGATAGGATAGTGAAGAAGGCATTTGGTATGCTTTCCTTTATTGGTCAGAATATCGAGTACAGGAGTTGGGAGGTCATGTTGCAGCTGTACAGGACATTGGTTAGGCCACTGTTGGAATATTACATGCAATTCTAGTCTCCTTTCTATTGAAAAGATGTTGTGAAACTTGAAAGGGTTCAGAAAAGATTTACAAGGATGTTGCCAGGGTTGGAGGATCTGAGCTACAGGGAGAGGCTGAACAGACTGGAGCTGTTTTCCCTGGAGCATTGGAGGCTGAGGGGTGACCACTTATCGAGGTTTACAAAATTATGAAGGGCATGGATAGGGTAAATAGACAAAGGTTTTGAAGAAAAATTGGAGGAACAAGCAGCAAGATGCATAAGCTAAGTTGAGGTTTTTTTTTATTAGCACCACTAATCTAGAATCTGGTTTCCAGCATCTGCAGTCATTGTTTTTACCTTTTTATCTACTAGCAGCAACACCTTGGAAGTGTAAATCAAATTATATTGAAACTGCAGTTCTGCAGAAAGATCAGATCAAGAGGGTTTCTTTATTTTCTAAAAGAGGGACCATGTGGGGATACCCTGGAAGTTGTAGACATGTGAATTCGGCCTGAATGCTGCCTCTATCGTTTGGTACTTCTCTGTAAGGTCTTTCTTATTAAAATTGAATTGTCTTCAGTTAAAAGCAGGCTCTGCTATGTTTTACAAGCATCATAAACTGCAGCTTTCAGCATCTTAATGATGCATATAGATCATCTTTAATGTGAGGGAGCAATGAATTTGAAAACATTGTCATAAATGGGATTGATGTAGAATTCAAACTTGGAAATCAGGCTTGAGGGGCTCTTAAGCCCAATCTTTTGGAAATCAGGCAGAAGCACTGAATGTCACTTCACATCAACCATCTTACTTGAAATATGGCACCCCATTGCTATTAGCCAAAGGTAGGGCTTTACAAAATGATATAGCAGCTTCCAAATCTGACCGAAAGGAATAGCGAAGCCAAATAAGATAGCTGAATTAGCGAGCAGCCAAACAAGGCCAGATGCCAGATTCGAATATTGGAGTTAAGAACCACTGGGAAAAGGGATTACTTGGGCAAACAAAACATTGAACAACTTAACAATAGAGCACTGTGTTTTGAAATGAGGAAATCATTACCGGCAGATGCCAAGGGCACGAAGCATCTTGTTTTTAATGACATTTCTTATGCAAATCTCTATGCTGGATTCCTGAGTATTTTCTTTGTGGTAAAGAACGTAAATATTGCCCTTTAGATAGGGAGCTAACACAATCAGAAGAATACTAAAATGTTCCTTAGCAATGGGTCTCCCACTATCTTTGTAATGGAGACTCCCACTATCTCAGTAATGGGGTCCCCCACTATCTTTGCAATCGGGTCTCCCACTATCTTAGTAATGGGGTCTCCCACTATCTTTGTAATGGAGACTCCCACTATCTTAGTAATGGGGTCTCCCACTATCTTTGTAATGGGGTCTCCTACTATCTTTGTAATGGGGATTCCCACTATCTTAGTAATGGGGTCTCCCACTATCTTTGTAATGGGGTCCCCCACTATCTTTGTAATGGGGTCCCCGACTATCTTTGTAATGGGGTCTCCCACTATCTTAGACTCCTACCATCTTTGTAATGGAGACTCCCACTATCTTTGTAATGTGGTCTCCCACTATCTTTGTAATGGGGACTCTGAGTATCTTTGTAATGGGGTCTCCCGCTATCTTAGACTCCTACCATCTTTGTAATGGAGACTCCCACTATCTTTGTAATGGGGTCTCCCACTATCTTAGTAATGGGGATTCCACTATCTTTGTAGTGGGGTCCCCCACTATCTTTGTAATGGGGTCTCCCGCTATCTTAGACTCCTACCATCTTTGTAATGGAGACTCCCACTATCTTTGTAATGGGGTCTCCCACTATCTTAGTAATGGGGATTCCACTATCTTTGTAGTGGGGTCCCCCACTATCTTTGTAATGGGGTCTCCCACTATCTTAGACTCCTACCATCTTTGTAATGGAGACTCCCACTATCTTTGTAATGTGGTCTCCCACTATCTTTGTAATGGGGATTCCCACTATCTTAGTAATGGGGTCTCCCACTATCTTAGTAATGGGGTCTCCCACTATCTTAGTAATGGAGACTCCCACTATCTTAGTAATGGGGATTCCACTATCTTTGTAGTGGGGTCCCCCACTATCTTTGTAATGGGGTCTCCCACTATCTTAGACTCCTACCATCTTTGTAATGGAGACTCCCACTATCTTTGTAATGGGGTCTCCCACTATCTTAGACTCCTACCATCTTTGTAATGTGGTCTCACACTATCTTTGTAATGGGGATTCCCACTATCTTAGTAATGGGGTCTCCCACTATCTTAGTAATGGAGACTCCCACTATCTTAGTAATGGGGTCTCCCACTATCTTTGTAATGGAGACTCCCACTATCTTTGTAATGGGGATTCCCACTATCTTTGTAATGGGGATTCCCAATATCTTAGTAATGAGGTCTCCCACAATCTTTGTAATAGGGTCCCCCACTATCTTTGTAATGGGGTCTCCCACTATCTTAGCAATGGGGTCTCCCACTATCTTTGTAATGGCGACTCCCACTATCTTTGTAATGGGGATTCCCACTATCTTAGTAATGGGGTCCCCCACTATCTTTGTAATAGGGTTTCCCACTATCTTTGTAATGGGGACTCTCACTATCTTTGTAATGGGGATTCCGACTATCTTTGTAATGGTGACTCCCACTATCTTAGCAATGGGGTCTCCCACTATCTTTGTAATGGAGACTCCGACTATCTTTGTAATGGGGGTTCCCATTATCTTAGTAATGGGGTCTCCCACTATCTTAGTAATGGGGATTCACACTATCTTTGAACATAGAACATGGAACATAGAACAGTACAGCACAGAACAGGCCCTTCAGCTCACATTGTTGTGCCGACCACTGATCCTCGTGTATGCACCCTCAAATTTTTGTAACCATGTGCATGTCCAGTAGTCTCTTAAATGTCCCCAATGACCTTGCTTCCACAACTGCTGCTGGCAACGCATTCTATGCTCTCACAACCCTCTGTGTACAGAACCCGCCTCTGACATTCCCTCTATACTTTCCTTAAACCAGCTTAAAACTATCACCCCTCGTGTTAGTCATTTCTGCCCTGGGAAATAGTCTCTGGCTATTGACTCTATCTATGCCTATCATTGTCGTGAATACCTCAATTAGATCCCCTCTCCTCCTCCTTTTCTCCAATGAAAAGGAAGAGATAATGGGGAATCCCACTATCTTTGTAATGGGGATTCCCCCCTCTTAATAATGGAGACTCCCACTACCTTTGTAGTGAGGTCTCTCACTATCTTTGTAATATGAATTCCCACTATCTTAGTAATGGAGACTCCCACTATATTTGTAATGGAGTCACCCACTATCTTTGTAATGAGGTCTGCCACTATCTTTGTAATGGGGATTCCCACTATCTTTGTAATAGGGATTCCCACTATCTTAGTAGTGGAGACTCCCACTATCTCAGTAATGGGGTCTCCCACTATCTATTTTAAAGGTGACTCCCACTATCCTTGTAATGGGGATTCCCTCTATCTTTGTAATGGGGTCCCACACTGTCTTAGTAATTGGAACTTCCATTATTTTAGACTCCCACTATCTTAGTAATGGGGACTCCCACTATCTTAGTAATGGGGTCTCCCACTATCTATTTTAAAGGAGACTCCCACTATCTTTGTAATAGGGATTCCCACTATCTTAGTAATGAAGATTCCCACTATCTTTGTAATGAGGTCCCCCACTGTCTTAGTAATTGGGACACCCACTATTTTAGACTCCCACTATCTTAGTAATGGGGTCTCCCACTATCTCAGTAATGGGGTCTCCCACTATCTTAGTAATAGAGACTCCCACTATCTATTTTAAAGGAGACTCTCACTACCTTTGTAATAGGGATTCCCACTATTTTAGTAATGGAGACTCCCACTATCTTTGTAATGGGGTCCCCCACTGTCTTAGTAATTTGGTACTCCCACTATTTTAGACTCCCACTATCTTAGTAATGGGAACTCCCACTAACTCAGTAATGTGGTCTCCCACTATCTTAGAAATGGGGACTCCCACTATCTTAGTAACGGAGACACCCACTATCTATTTTAAAGGAGACTCCCACTATCTTTGTAATAGGGACTCCCACTATCTCAGTAATGGGGTCTCCCAATATCTTAGTAATGGGGACTCCCACTATCTATTTTAAAGGAGACTCCCACTATCTTTGTAATAGGGATTCCCACTATCTTAGTAATAGAGACTTCCACTATCCTAGTAATTCGGACTCCCACTATCTCAGTAATGGGGTCTCCCACTATCTTAGTAATGGAGTCTCCCATGATCTATTTTAAAGGAGACTCCCACTACCTTTGTAATAGGGATTCCCACTATCTTAGTAATGGAGACTCCCACTATCTTTGTAATGGGGCACTCCACTGTCTTAGTAATTGGGACTCGCACTATTTTAGACTCCCACTATGTTAGTCATGGGGACTCCCAATAACTTTGTAATGGGGAATCCCACTACCTTTGTAATGGGTAATCCCACTACCTTTGTAATGGGGAGTCCCACTATCTTTGTAATGGAGTGTCCCACTATCTTAGTAATGGGGAATCCCACTATCTTAGTAATGGAGACTCCACCTATCTTAGTAATGGGGACTCCCAGTAACTTTGTAATGGGGAATCTCACTACCTTAGTAATGGGGTCCCCCACTATCTTAGTAATGGAGACTCCCACTATCTTAGACTCCCACTATCTTTGTAATGGGGACTCCCACTATTTTTTGCAGTGGAGTCTCCCACTATCTTAGTAATGGGGTTGTGGTTCTGTTTGCCTAGCTGGGAATTTGTGTTGCAGACGTTTCGTCCCCTGTCTAGGTGGCATCCTCTGTGCTTGGGAGCCTCTTGTGAATTGCTTCTGTGATCTTTCCTCCGGCATTTGTAGTGGTTTGAATCTGCCGCTTCCAGTTGTCAGTTCCAGCTGTCCGCTGCAGTGGTCAGTATATTGGGTCCAGGTCGATGTGCTTATTGATTGAATCTGTGGATGAGTGCCATGCCTCTAGGAATTCCCTGGCTGTTCTCTGTTTGGCATGTTCTATAATAATAGTGTTGTCCCAGTAAAATTCATGTTGCTTGTCATCTGCGTGTGTGGCTACTAAGGATAGCTGGTTGTGTCATCTCGTGGCTAGTTGGTGTTCATGGATGTGGATCGTTAGCTGTCTTCCTGTTTGTCCCACTATCTTTGTAATGGGGACTCCCACTATCTTAGTAATGGAGATTCCCATTATCTTTGTAATGGGGTCTCCCACTATCTTTGTAATGGGGTCTCTCACTATCTTTGTAATGGGGATTCCCACTATCTTAGTAATGGGGTCTCCCACTATCTTTGTAATGGGGTCCCCACTATCTTTGTAATGGGGATTCCCACTATCTTTGTAATAGTGTTTCCCACTATCTTTGTAATGGAGACTCCCGCTATCTATTTTAAAGGAGACTCCCACTATCTTTGTGATAGGGATTCCCACTATCTTAGTAATAGATACTTCCACGATCTTTGTAATGGGGACTCCCACTATCTCAGTAATGGGGTCTTCCACTATCTTAGTAATGGAGACTCCCACTATCAATTTTAAAGGACACTCCCACTATCTTTGTAATAGGGATTCCCACTATCTTAGTAATGGAGACTTCCACTATCTTTATAATGGGGACTCCCACTATCTCAGTAATGGAGACTCCCACTATCTATTTTGAAGGAGACTCCCACTATCTTTGTGATAGGGATTCCCACTATCTTAGTAATGGAGACTCCCACTGTCTTTGTAATGGGGTCCCCCACTGTCTTAGTAATTGGGACTTCGACTATTTTAGACTCCCACCATGTTAGTCATGGGGACTCCCAATAACTTTGTAATGGGGACTCCCACTATCTTTGCAATGGAGTGTCCCACTATCTTAGTTATGGAGACTCCCACTTTCTTAGTAATGGAGACTCCCAGTAACTTTGTAATGGGGAATCTCACTACCTTAGTAATGGGGTCCCCCACTATCTTAGTAATGGGGTTGTGGTTCTGCTTGCCTAGCTGGGAATTTGTGTTGCAGACTTTTCGTCCCCTCTCTAGGTGACATCCTCAGTGCTTGGGAGCCTCCTGTGAATTGCTTCTGTGATCTTTCCTCCGGCATTTATAGTGGTTTGATTCTGCCGCTTCCAGTTGTCAGTTCCAGCTGTCCGCTGCAGTGGTCAGTATATTGGGTCCAGGTCGATGTGCTTATTGATTGAATCTGTGGATGAGTGCCATGCCTCTAGGAATTCCCTGGCTGTTCTCTGTTTGGCATGTTCTATAATAATAGTGTTGTACCAGTCAAATTCATGTTGCTTGTCATCTGCGTGTGTGGCTACTAAGGATAGCTGGTCGTGTCCTTTCGTGGCTAGTTGGTGTTCATGGATGTGGATCGTTAGCTGTCTTCCTGTTTGTCCCACTATCTTTGTAATGGGGTCTCCCACTATCTTTGTAATGGAGACTCCCACTATCTTTGTAATGGAGACTCCCACTATCTTTGTAATGGGGAATCCCACTACCTTAGTAATGGGGCCCCCCACTATCTTAGTAATTGAGACTCCCACTATCTTAGACTCCCACTGTCTTAGTAATGGGGACTCTCACTACCTTTGTAATAGGGACTCCCATTATCTTTGTAATGGAAACTCCCACTATCTTAGTAATGGAGAATCCCACTATCTTTGTAATGGGGACTCCCACTATCTTTGTAATGGGGACTCCCACTATCTTTGCAATCGGGACTCCCACTATCTTTGTAATGGGGGCTCCCACTATCTTTGTAATGGGGACTCCCACTATCTTTGCAATCGGGGCTCCCACTATCTTTGTAATGGGGACTCCCACTATCTTAGTAATGGGGATTCCCACTACCTTAGTAATGGGGTCCCCCACTATCCTTGTAATGGAGACTCCTACTATCTTAGACTCCCACTATCTTAGTAATGGGGACTCCCACTATCTTTGCAGTGGGGACTCCCACGATCTTTGAGGTGGTGCATATGGCATTTTCCTTCACAAAATTATTGGAAAAATTCTAAAAAAGGGAAATCAAATGAAAGGCCCATTGAGTGCTATGTCAATACTATCATGGTAGAGCATACTCACAAAGAAATGTGCAAATGAGAAATGACTTCGCATTGATATTGCAGTTTTAAAGCAGATGCTGGAGAACGGAGACTGAAATGGGTGGGCAGCATTAGTCAGCTATCTGATTGTATTACAAAGAAAGCAGCAAGTTCTCAGGAAGTGTTCGACACCCTGTAAATAAGATAGTTGGAACTTTACTGCATAATGAGGAAAGGTTGAAATATAATCTGTGATAATTTTATATGCTTTGTTTGTTTTTGTACTATTAAATATAGATTTATCTAAAAAAGAAAAAAAGCCTTATCTGTTAGCCTGTAATATGGTCTGAGGGACAGTCCAAGGTTTAACGGTGTGAGGGTACAGGAGATGATGTATTAGTTAGCAGTCCATTGGTTTTGAGTTGGTTGTATATAATTGTGGGATAGTAATTCAGGGTGTCTGAGTTTTCTGGAGTGTGGAAAACTGAAATAAAAGTCTCACGTAAACAAGACGTGGATTCTGTTTATGAATTCTGGCATGAAACAGTTGTACCGTGCTACCTCACCCAAAAATTTTAATTAGCTAGCCTTTTGGCAAAACCTTCATGTTCACCGTCTCAAAATGATCTATTTTCCGTGTTGGATCCAGTGACAGCATTAGGCCAGTGTAGCCTTGGTTTATGGACTGAAACTCCAGAGACTTTACATTCAATTCTCACCACGTCAGTAAAAGAGTAATCTTGCCAGTTCTTGTCTTTGACGTTAAGACACGAAGGTGCCCCAGGCAGATAAATCCAGTCAGTTCTTGTTGAGAAGGGTTAAAAAGTGTGGCGCTGGAAAAGCTGGTCAGTCAGCATCCATAGAGTAGGAGAGTCGATCTTTTGAGCATAAGCCTTTTATCAGGAATGTTGGGGGGGGGGCAAGGTTGGCTGAGAGATAAATAGGAGGGTGGGGGAAGGTTTGTGGGAAGACGACAGGTGGATGGAGGTGGGGTGATTGTGATAGGTCAGAGGGGAGGGCTGGGAAGGAAGATAAACAGGTAGGACAGGTCAAGAGGGTGGTACCGACTTGGAGATTTGGATCTGGGATGAGGTGGGGTCAGGAGATTTGGAAACTGGTGAAGTTAATGTTGATCCCGTGTGGTTGGAGGGGACCTAGTCAAAAGATGAGGCATTCTTCCTCCAACTGGCAGGTGGCTAGGATATGGCAGTGGACTTACATGACCTTGGGGGAGTGGGAAGGGAAGTTGAAGTGATTGGCCACGGTAGGGTTGTTTAGTGCGAGTGTCCCAGAGATGGTCATTGAACTGCACTGTGAGTTGGTGTCCTATCCCTGTGATGTAGAGGAGACTAGATTGAGAGCAATGGACACAGAAGATGAGGTGGGTGGATGTGCAGGAAAATCTTGGCTGGATGTGAAAAGAATCTTTGGGGCCTTGGATGGAGGTGAGGAGGGACGTGTGGATGCAGGTCTTATACCTCTTGTGATAGCAAGGGAAGGTGCTGGGAGTGGAGGGTGAGTTGATGGGAGCCGTGGACCTAACAAGGGAATCATGGAGAGAATGGTCTTTATTGGGTCAATGCTGAGAGGATGTTTCCCCTTCATCAGGGGTTGACAGAGAACCGCTTTCAAATCAAAAGGCCGTGCCATTTAAGACAGAGATTTGGAGAACTTTCTGCTCTCCAGCTTGTTAGTGTTTGGAATTGTCTTAGATGGAGAATTGAAACATTAGACATAGTCAAGGCAGATATTTGATCACCAAATGAGTTGATGATTATGGAAAAGAGACACGAAAGTGGAGTTACAGCCAAGGTTCGGCCACTCGCGACCTTGCTGAAAGACAGAGTCAGTTCGAGGGGCCATGTGGTGTCCTCCTGCTCTAGGTGTTCTTGGGCACTCCACAATATCCGACCTTTGACCTTCACAAGGGAAATCTGTGAAGGTCTTCGGCTCCAGGTCAACATTTGGATCTATTTATATTTGACTGGAATTTGAACAAAGAGTCACCCTTTCATGTGATATTCAACAGTGGACTGCTGAAGTGTATTCAAAGAAGGGAGTTCTACCCTTTTGTGTGTTTGCAGCTTCAGTGATAAGGGTCAGTGCCAAGCAGATGCTTCAGACCATAACACAATCTTTACATTAAACGGAAGGCATTAGACCAGTATTTCTGAAAAGATCTTGTGGAAATAAGAGCATAACCATTATGTTCATTGTGTCACCACCAGTCCACAATTGCTGTGTTTCCATTGCTCCATATAATAACATCTCCCAAACAATAGGGGCATCATTGGGAAAGGCTTAGAAATTTGTTCTGGTTGTGGGGAATGATTAGATTAGATTTGATTAGACTTACAGTGTGGAAACAAGCCCTTCGGCCCAACAAGTCCACACCGACCCGCCGAAGCGCAACCCACCCATACCCCTACATTTACCTCTTACCTAACACTACGGGCAATTTAGCATGGCCAATTCACCTGACCCGCACATCTTTGTGACTGTGGGAGGAAACCGGAGCACCCGGAGGAAACCCACGCAGACACGGGGAGAACGTGCAAACTCCACACAGTCAGTCGCCTGAGTCGCCTCTCAGGCGCTGTGAGGCAGCAGTGCTAACCACTGTGCCACCGTGCCGCCCATGTGATCTGAGCGTTTGAGCTGGAGGCACTCTATATTTAGCCTTAATTATGAAACTGATGATTTGTAACCAGCTTCTGGATGTTTAAACACTGCTCGTTAGGTGACAGTTACGGAAGTTAGTCAGACCACTAGTTAGGCTTTGACAAGATCTCGTTCACTCTGGCCCAATCTTACATGGGAGGCCTTAAACATTAGACCTCATGGCTTTTCAATTCCAGAATCACTATCACACACAACCGAAAGGTTTCTTTCTCAGCCACTAAATCACCATCACATTTTTTAAAAACTACTAACTGCCACCAGTGATCACCTATGTACCCAATTAGATACTTACACGCAAAGCCTGTTCTGATCAATGCAAACCATCAAAAGTGATAGTGGGGTCAGGAGAGTAGAAAGGACTAAATCAAAATGGAGTCTGGGGCAGGGGGAAATAAAGCACTGAACCCCCCACAATGCCCAGTTCTTTCTGACGGCATCAAGAACATTCATGGACACTGCGTGCTCCCTCTCCAAGGACACATGGACACAAACGTAACCACAGAAGAGGGGTAGAGAGTCAGCAAATATGACCCCCTCCATGGGCCACTGCCTGGACCTGTATATAGCCAAAGCATTAGTTCTCTGCACTGAGTAAGCAAAGAGACGAACACCATTTCAGATGAAGGCTTGAGATGTTAATCTTTACCTTTATCAATGATGATCATTGGCACATTTCTAGCCTGTAATGAGTTGATTCATTGTCTCTATATTCGAGGCTAAGGTGCCCATTCAGTGCCTGCCAAACAATTTCAAGATCAGAACATTTACAACTTAAATCTTTGGCTGCTTCAACAATGGCCTTCCCTCCAACATTAAAGTCAGATGTTCACGAAGACTGCACAATGTTCAACATGGTTCCTCAGATGCTGAAGCACCCCATGTTCAAATACAAAATGTCTGACCAATATCTAAACTTGGCTGAAAAAGGACAAGAAGCATCATGCCACAGAAGTATCAGGCACTGACCTTTTCTAACAAGACAAAATCTAACCATGATCCCTTGATATTCAATATTACCATCACTGAGTCCTCTACCATCAACCTTTTGGGGGTAACCTTTGACCAGAAACTGAATGGGACTAGTTACATAAAGTGGCTGCAAGAGTAGATTAGATTAGATTAGATTTACAGTGTGGAAACAGGCCCTTCGGCCCAACAAGTCCACACCGACCCGCCGAAGCGAAACCCACCCATACCCCTACATTTACCCCTTACCTAACACTACGGGCAATTTAGCATGGCCAATTCACCTGACCCGCACATCTTTGTGACTGTGGGAGGAAACCGGAGCACCCGGAGGAAACCCACGCTGACATGGGGAGAACGTGCAAACTCCACACAGTCAGTCGCCTGAGTCGGGAATTGAACCCGGGTCTTCAAGCGCTGTGAGGCAGCAGTGCTAACCACTGTGCCACCGTGCCGCCCACAGTAGGTCAGAGGCTAGGAATACTGTGGCGAGTAACTCACTTCCTGACTTGCCAAAGCCTGCCCACCATCTACAAGGCACAATTCAGGAATGTGATGGAATACTCCCCACTTGCCTGGATGAGTGCAGCTCCAAACACATTCAAGAAGCTTGACACCATCAGGACAAAGCAGCCTGCATGACTGACCCCATATCCCCAAACATTTATTCTCTAAACCACCAATGTTCAGTAGCAGCTGTGTGTACTATCTATAAGATGTACTGCAGAAATTCAATAAGGCTCCTTAGACAGCATCTTCCAAAGGCTCAAACACTGCCATCGAGAAGGACAGGGCAGCAGAAACGTGGGAACACCACCTCCTTGCTCGTTTCCCTCCAAGCCACTTACCATCCTGACTTGGAAATATATCACTGTTCTTTCACTGACACTGGGTCAAAATCCTGGAATTCCCTCCCTTAGGGCATTGTAGGTCTACCTACAGCACATGGACTGTAGTGGTTCAAAAAGGCAGCTTACAATCACCTTCTTAAGGGCAACAAGGGACGAGCCAGTAATGACCCCATTCCATGATTGAATTTCTAAGAATTGCTTTTAGAATGTGTAAAAGCTGACCCATGTGATGAATTAATGTTTTCTCCCTACCCCAACCCCCACCCACCACCCCCCGCTCCGGTTTCGAGTTCCACTACAAAGCAAAAGTTTTACAGATGGAAACTTTCCACAAGATTGTTAACATAGTTTAATACCTTGCTGTATTGCTGGATACAATTGTTTCACCATTTTAGTGCTCCCTTTTCTTGTGTTTGCTTTCTGCATTCACTCTCCCAATTTTGAGAATACGTCTTTACTGATCTTCAAGATGAGGTGTACCCTTCTCCTTCCTAGTTTAGACAGTGTGAGCTCCAGTCAGAATCTTGTCAAGAATTTTATATTTACTGCCTACATTGAGGACAATTGTAATACTGCCAGGAAGCTGATGGGATTGACTCTCATTGGTTTATCCAAAGGTATCACTGGGGGTTTTCCCTTGGCAGGTTGGCCATGTTTCTATTGTAGTTTAGAAGAATGAGAGAGGATCAGATTGAAATAGATTCAATCCTGAGATGGTGGACTCTGGAAGATTATATCCCTTTGTGAGAGTGACTAGAATGAGATTAGTAGTGTCCCCATTTACATGGAGATGAGGAGAAATCTTCCCTCTCAGAGAGTTGTTATCATGTGGAATTTCCTTCCCCAGATGGCTGTAGAGGTAGGGTCATTAGCTTTTTGGAAGGCAGTGGTAATTCACTCCTGACTAACAAGGGAGTCCAAGCTTAGTATTCTGACTATACGCAAATCAGCCATAATTCTATTGAATTGGCAGAGCAGGCTAGAGGGGCCAAATGGCCCGCACCTGCTGTTAATTCCTATGACATATCTATATTCATATCCCTGGAGGGTCTTCTGACACAGTGATGGTGTCCCAACTCTGAGCCAGGACATCTGGGGTCAAGCCACTTGCTCCGGAGTTACGTAATAACAACTCTGAACATGTTGATTTGGAAATATCCGTGTTCATATCCCTGTCTGACAGCTACACTTGATGGGGTGTGAAAGTCACATTCCACAAATCTGTGCCATTCTCAATTGTATGAATTAGACCAAAGTTAGTTCCATAGTAAAAAGTGAGGTCTGCAGATGCTGGAGATCAGAGCTGAAAATGTGTTGCTGGTTAAAGCACAGCAGGTCAGGCAGCATCCAAGGAACAGGAAATTCGACGTTTCGGGCCTGTTCCTTGGATGCTGCCTGACCTGCTGTGCTTTAACCAGCAACACATTTTCAGCTTTGTTCCATAGCACTAGAGGTTCCTCAGAGCTAAACCACCTCAGTCTTTCTCTAGCGGTGCGGTGGACAGGTTGTGATACAGGAGCTTGAAGGAGCAGTTGGATGAGAAACAAAAGGACTATATGGAGGTTGGCCACCCAGTGTGGGAACCTGCCTACAATGCTCCACCACAGGAGGCTGTGGAATGGGCAGCAGTGAGGGAAATCACCCAATTTATCAGTAACTTGGCTTCCCTTCCTATTAATATCAAAGTTAGTGAAAAGAAAGGGACAGGACTGAGATGCCGTAGCCAGTGTAACTGAATATGACTGTTGTCTGTGATCATACTGTATCTTGTGGTCAGATGAAGATTGTCAGTGTTTGAAGAAGAAAAGAGTTATGAATTTACACATTGTGGTTACATTGCTCAGTCTTGTCTCATGATGCAGGCAATTGGGAATGTTGTGCATGTCTGGCTTGTAGTCCTAACATGGGGTGATTTCCTTTGAATTCACTCTTTATTTCAGAAGCTCTGTTTCAACCAGGATAGATGTGGTGATTACCCAGTCTCACAGAAAGGTCAGAGCTGAAGCAGTTCTCCCTTCAAAACTGCCTTTTATCACTGAGTTTTAGCTCTCAGTTCCTTTTCTCTATGAAAGGATGAAAGAGAAGAATACATATCAATGCATCATTCAGGAGGTTGCAAACTGTTTTGCAGCTCATGAAGATAGGTTACAAATCTTGCATAGAACAATTTTTATCATTTATTCTTGGAGGAAAGTTTGAATTCCCATTGGTTCAGGTAGCTATTGGCACATATTTTTTTAAAAAATGAGTCAGTGAGTTGAGGTCTTGTTGTGAAGTGGGTTCTGTCCCTGCCTCTGAGTTCAGGAGGTCTGGGTTCTCCAGGCTATCAGGCTGATAAGGAGCCTGCAAGTGCTTATGGTGAATAGGAGAGGCTTCTTGTCAGCCATGTTTGAACAGACTGGTGAGTGTTCCAGGAAATAAAGTCGCAGACAAATAAAGTTTTTTGTCTTAAATACACATCTCTAGAAGTAGGTAACTTTAATTGCAAAGAGGGTGTGATCTTTGGGATGTAATAATGGATAAAATCTGGAGGTGATGCACATCACCATATAATGACAGCACATATAATATGATGTAATAATAAAAGATACTTTATCTTCACCAATTTCTCATTGTCAACGTGGTCAAATGTTCAGATCTCTGGGGTTGGATTTTCTGAAGATTGGCACTGTTTCCTTTTTCTCATTAAATAAGAGAGCTCTTCCTTTTCTGAGAGGAGACTGTGATCAAGGCCCGTTCAGAAACGTGGAGCTGTACTTCCATGGTTCTTTCGTAATGGTGGTGCTGGTGCTGTACTGGTAATACCACGAGACTTCCGAAGGGCTTGGGGAATTGGCTATCGGTCTGGTCTGGCCAGGGTAGGGTTCTGGGGAGAGGGAGGTATAGTAAGGATGGGGTCTGTTTCATTGCTGAAGAGTTAGATTGAGGAGTTTATTTCCTTGAGCTACTACTTAATTTCATCAGACTCCTCTGAAGTCTCCAATTTAAATGGATATTTTCAGGGAGTTCTGGTTTTAGAGGAATTGCCCAGCAGAAACATACATTTCCAAGGGTAAATCCTTCAGACTATGCTGCAATTGGGATTTTGCAGTACCCTTGTGCACCTTCACTCTATACTGAATAATGACTGTCTGAGGGCCAGAGAATAAGGGCCAATATTTCTTCAGCTCCTAAAAGGTGCATACTCATTACTTCTGGCAGCGGTTGGAGCAGGCTGCTCTGAACCCAGTTCTGATTGCTCACGTACTCTTGTCTGAATGAGAGCTGGGTGTACAAATCCACGACAGTAATGATCACAGTCTGTATTCATGGAGGGGCAGGCTTAGCCACTGAGAGTTGAGGCTGTTGGAGGAGGTGGGTGTTGGGAGCTGGTGTGGGGGCAATGGGTGACAAGTGAGAGAATGCTGAGTGGAATCACCATCAGCCATTTCCCTTCTCAGTCTCAGCCTTTTCCTGGGTCCAGCAAAACATGATTCCTCCCAGCCAACGAGTCAAGAGTTCAAAGGTCATGGTAAATGATCTGACATCAAACTTGAGGAGGAAGAGGTACAAACAACACTTTGAGTTGTGCAAAACTTGAATATCACTGAATAAAGAAACAATTTACTAAAGCTTGCAATCTTATAGTCACCAGAATAAATGCAAGGGCAACAAATTTCAACAATGCGTACTGTGGAAGAAAAGGTTTCACTTGGTTCATAAGTTAACTATAATTGGCCAAGGCAGTCATGAAGAAGGCAATGCTCCTGCCTCCTGTCCTCCTGTTGGGGGACATCCTAGAGCTGTAAGTCACAAGACAAGTATTTGTGTTGGTGCATGGAGATGTGATTCCATAGTCTCCCTGTGCACATTTGGTCTATACTGTAATACTAACTACCTGATCAGCAGGTAGTGAACAGGTCCACTCTAAGGAATAATGCTCGAGGATGTCCTGCAATGCTCTGGACATGAAACTCCTGGAGGTTAAATGAACAGGCTAAGACTTACTGTTGGTAAAGGCACATCATAACCCTTCACCATATACCTGAACAAAGTTCAATCATTGGTGAAAAGAAGTAACTATATTCATGAGGGAGATTTGTAATTCTGTCTCCAGCCACTCGTACGTTCCTTTTGTCTCCCTTTCTGACAGTGAAGGATGCAGATGTCACATTTGTACCCAGGGACACCCCCTCTGTCCACTGGATCAGTTTTGGTGGCTAGTCTAGTCCCCATTTATTGTCCACCTCTAACTGCCCTTGACAAGCTATTGGTAACCTTGGGAAGGTCATCTTGAAGTGTTGAATTGAGGGAATTTGAGGAGATTGACTAATTGGCACTGAAGGAACAGCGATCAATTTCCAAGTCAAGATGGTTTGTGTCTTGGAGAGGAATTTACAACTGGTGATATTCTCAAGCATCCAGCTGTCACAGAGTCATATGGTATGGAAACAGACCCTTCGGTCCAACTAGTCCATGCTGACCAGGTTTCCAAACTAAACTAGTCCCACCTGCCAGCACTTGACCCATATCCCTCCAAACTTTTCTTATTTATCCCAATGTCTTTTAAATGGTGTAACTGTATCTGTATGTGTCTGTACAGATTATCGATAGAGCTCATGGTTTGGAAGGTGCTGTTAAAAGGGACTTAGCTGCTGCAGTGTATCTTGTAGATGGTGCACACACTTTTCCCATTGTGTGCTGACTGTGGAGAGTGTGGATGTTGAAGGTGGTGTTTGGACAACACTTGTGAGCTGTCTTGTCATGCATGTTGTTAGGATTCTTAACATAAATGGCTGATCCAGGTCGGTGGGGATTATTCTATCGCACTCCTGCTTTGTGTCTACTAGCTGATTGAGAGACTGTGTAGATTCAGGAGTCAGTTCATAGGTCTTAGGATCTCCAGCCTCTAACCTGCAATATATCTTGTTGAGTTTTTAATACAGTGACCAATTACAGCACCTCTGATTCTGTAGCACTCCTTCAACGCTGCACTGACATTATCTGTTGATGTTCTGTGGTCAAACACCTTCCAGGAGAGCTGAGCAGACAGCCAAAACCACAGGAGGAGCTGCAGCTGATGTTTAATGCATATAAAACCAATGAGCTCCAAGTACTTTGTGCATCTTGGAGAATCCATATAGAAGCTACAACAGAAATATTCCTTATTCTCAGACAGGTATCGACATCATAAAGGATTTCAATTCCAAATCAAGGATAGGGGACAATAAAAGGAAACCATAAATAAATCCAATAAGGAATTCAGGACAAGTGTAAGAATTATAGAATCCCTACAAAGAGACCAATCAGCCCATCAATCTGCACCGACCCTCTGGAGAGTATCCTATCTTGACCCACACCCCGAACTATCCCTGTAACCCCACATTTCCAAGGCTAACTGACCTAGTCCACACAGCTCTGGATACGATGGGCAATATAGGAGAGTGGAGATCATGCAGAAATGGAGTCATTGAGGTGAATGTTTTAATTATGTTCAAGACAATGTTAATAAGCAGATGAAGAGCATGTCATAAGAAGTAGGACATTCAGCCCATCCAGGAGAAAGTGAGGACTGCAGATGCTGGAGATCAGAGTCGAGGGAGTGGTGCTGGAAAAGCACAGCAGGTCAGGCAGCATCCGAGCAGCAGGAGAATCAACATTTCGGGCCAAAGCCCTTCATCAGGAATGTTGATTCTCCTGTTCCTCGGATGCTGCCTGACCTGCTGTGCTTTTCCAGCATCACATTCAGCCCATCCAGCCTGTTCCATCAGTCAATGAGATCATGGCTGACATTCTATCTCAACACCATGTTCCTGTACTATCCTTTAATATCTAAAAACTTATCTTTCTTTGTCTTAAACTCAATGACTGAGCTCCACAGCCCTTCAGGGTTGAGAATTTCAAGGATTCATTTTCAATGAGGGAAGAAATTCCTCCTCAGCTCAGTCTCAAATAGTTTGCTCTACGTTCTGAGACTCTGTTCCCTGGTTCAAACCCACAGCAAAGGGAAATATCCTTCCTGCATGTACCCTGTCAAGGATTGTGTGTTTGAATGAGATCACCTTCCATTCTTCAAAACTCCAGCGATTACAGGCCCAGTCTCATCAAGGTCCTCTCAGGACAATCCTACCATCCCACGAATTAGTTTGGTGACCCTTTCGTTGATTGGTGTGGATGAATAGGATAGAAAGTGAATCTTGTGGAGTGTAAACACTAACAAGGACCAACTGCACTGATTAGCTGCAAATTCCACACTGATTTCCACAATCATGCTTTGCTTTATCATGTTTCAAATCAAAGCCATGAACTTGTCTTTCAGCGCCATCTGCAGGTGAGCTGCATCATTTCATATTCACAGCCTGAGGTCCAGCCTTACTGGAAAATATTCACCCCAGAATGGCCTGACCAGTGGTTTGTAACTCCGTGCTCTCACAGCGAGTGTAGTCACTGTTGTGATGTAGGATCGATGTAAAGTATTGAATTATTGATGAGGAGAAAGCTGGGATCAGGGAGGGTATAGTGACTGGGAATCGGAATCAGGGCCTTCTACAAGCCAGTGAATATTATCCTAACTGATCCAGTCTCTCTTCATATGTCAGTCCCATCGTCCCAGGAATTTGTTAAAGTTTTGTTGCACTTCCTCCATAGATAGAAAATCCTTCCTCTGATCAGGAGACAAACACTGCACACAATCCTCTGGGTGTGGTCTCATCAAGGCCCTGTACTTTTGCAGCAAGACATCCCTCCTCTTGCACTTGAACCCTCTCACTATAAAGACCAACAAACCTGCAGGGCATACTGGTTGCAACAGTAAGTAAGTCTTGCTGCAATGATATAGGGTTCTGGTGAGACCACTCCCTTAGTACAGAATCAGGTCATTCTGGTCTAACACACATTTCATCAGCATGAATTGGCTATAACGCAATTGATGAATTGTGGACTGTTGGGCTAATGTTATGTTTCCACTGAACGGATTTTGTGATTTTCTAAAGCGGTTTTCCATAGCACTATTTTCTAAAGTGCACGGTTGCAGAGGAATACAACAGTCGGTTTATACCAGAACACCCTATACGGTCGTAGAGGGAGTATTTGTTGATGTGGAGCTGCTTGAAGCTATGTGCAGTATCCTTTGTGAATAAGTATGGGCTGCAGAGGTAGAGCTATCGGCACCAGTCTGTCTGGGGGGTATCTACATAAGTCTCAGTGCTACACAACTGGATTTCTCCACTTTGGTCATCTTACCTGAGGAAGGATATTCTTGCCTTAGCAGGAGCACATTCACTGATTAATAAATCGATTCTTTGAAATGAAACCTGCCCTGTGAGGAAAGCTCAAGTAGAAAGATCATGTCAAGCCTAGAGTTTACAAGATTGAGACTTGGTCTCATTGAAATATAGTCTTCCAGAGTTTGACAGGGTGGATGCTGAAAGTACTTTCCCCCCGAGGCTGGTGAGTCAAGAATTCTGGGATTTATCATCTTAAAATGTGGAGTCAACTATTTAGGAATGAGATGAGGACAGATTTCTTCACTTAGTGGGTTATGAATCTTTCAAAATTTCTACTGCAGAGCTGTGGCTGCTCAATAAACATATAAACATAAAACATAAGAGTCAGAGCAGATCATTCAACCCTTCAAACATGCTCCACCCATTCAGTATTGTCATAGCTGTTCATCCAACTCAATTCCCTGTTCCCACTTTTGTCCTACTGCCTTTTGATTACTTTAGCCCTAAGAACTGGCATGGTGGCTGAATGGTCAGCACTGTTGCCTCACAGTGCCAGGGACCCAGGTTCAATTCAGATTGGAGTGACTGTCTGTGTGGAGTTTGCACATTCTCCCTCTGTCTGTGTTGGTTTCCTCCCACAGTCCAAAGATGCATAGGCTAGGTGGATTGTCCATGGGAAATTGTCCATCGTGTCCAGGGATGTGTAGACTAAGTAGATTAGCCACGGGGAAGGTAGAGTTATGGGGATGGGATGGGAATGTTATACGGAGGGGTGGTATGGGCTGAATGGCGTGCTTCCACACTGTCAAGATTCTATGATTTCTATGAAATACGTAACTCCTTCTTGAAAAAGTAGTTAACTAAATTTGGGTTTGAGTTTGATTATGGGGAATTTTGGATACAGAGAATCAAGGATGGTAATGTGGACTTGATGAACAACCCCAGGCACGATAGGTTTAAGCACTGCTCCTATTTATTACATTCTTACAAAGTCATGTCAGTGGAGAAGGGACATGACGTTTGGTGGCTATAGTCTTTAAGTTTTTCTTATATAATATTATATGGCAGCATAAGCATTTACAAACAGGAGGTTATTTGGCCCATCAGTGCTAGCTCTCCACCCACTTCCTTTGTAGGTAAAAACAAATACTATTGAATCATTCAAAAACAAATTAAATTGACCTTTTAGAAAATGCTATGTTTTGTGATACAATATTGGAGTGATTTCAGGCACAACATGCATTGAGTGAACAAACTTGTGGGAGGAACTGTGTGACTTTGGATCTCTGGTTGAGCAAGGTATATAAGTTACTCGGATGTGAACATCGGAGGTATGGTTAGTAAGCTTGCAGTCCAAAATTGGAGATGCAGTGGACAGCAAAGAAGGTTTCTTCAGAGTATGACAGGATTTTGACCAGATGGGCCAATGGGCCGAGGAGTGGTGGATGGGGTTTAATTTAGATAAATCTGAGGTGTTGCACTTTGGAAAGGCAAATCAGAGCAGGACTTATACGCTTAATGGTAGGGTCTTAGGGAGTGTTGCCGAACCAAGAGACCTTGGAGTGCAGGTTCATAGCTCCTTGAAAGTGGAGTCGCAGTTAGATAGGATAGTGAAGAAGGAGTTTGGTATGCTTTCCTTTATTGGTCAGAGTATTGAGTACAGGAGTTGGGAGGTCATGTTGCGGCTGCACAGGACATTGATTAGGCCACCTTTGGAAAACTGCATTCAGTTCTGGCCTCCCTGCTATAAGAAAGATGTCGTGAAACTTGAAAGGGTTCAGAAAAGATTTACAAGGATGTTGCCAGGGTTTGAGCTATAGACTGGGGCTATTTTCCCTGGACCATTGGAGGCTGAGGGTTAACCTGAAAGATGTTTGTTAAATTATGAGGGGCATGGATAGGATGAATAACTAAGGTCTTTTCATCAGGGTTGGGGAGTCCAAACCTAGAGGGTGAGAAGAGAAAGATTTAAGAGGGATGTAAGGGGCAATGTTTTCACACAGAGGGGGGTGTGTGCATGGACTGAGCTGCCAGAGGAAGCGGTGGAGATTGCAACATTTAAAAGGCATTTTGATGGTTATATGAATTTGGAGGGATATGGGCTAAATGCTGACAAATAAAACTAGATTACTTTAGGATACCTATTTGGCATGGGTGAGTTGGACTGAAGGGTCTGTTTCCATGCTGCACCTCTCTATGATTCAATGTAACAATAGAATGCGACAGGGATTGGTGCTGGGACCTCAACTGTTTCCAATTTATACAACTAACTTGGAGGAAGGGGCAGAAATTTGCTGGTGACGGAAGTGTAGATTGGCAAATATGTTATGAAAAGGCCAAAAGGAGGCTACAAAAAGACACTGGTTAAGTAAAAGGGCAAAAATATGGCAAATGGAACACAATGGGGCGAAATAAGAAAGTCTCTGTTTTGTAGGAAGAATGAAGAAGAAACATATAATCTAAGTGGTTAGAGAGGACAGAGCTCCATGTCAGTTGCAGTGCAGTCACTGGGAGTGAAGAAAACTGGGGCAGAAGCTCAGGGCAGGTGGAGCAGGTGTGGGACATTTTAGTTTTATTGTTTAATAAAATGAGTGTATCACTGGCTGGGCCAGCTTTTGTCCCTAGTTACCCTTGAGAAAGTGGTGCTGAGCTGCCTTCTTGAACAATTCCAGTCTATGTGCTGTACATAGACCCACAATGCCCTTTGGGAAGGAATTCCAGGATTTTTCAAGTCAGGAAGTGAGTGAATTGGGGGGATCCTTGCAGATGGCAGTGTTCCCATGTATCTGCTGTTCTTGTCCCTCCAGACAGTAGAGGTTGTATGTTTGGAAGGCTCTGTTGAAGAAGTCTTGGCAAATTGCTCCGTTATACCTTGCAGCTGATACACACTGCTGCTAGCATGCATCAGTCATGGAAAGAAAAAATATTGGAGGTGGTCAATCGGGTATTGATCAAGCAGGCTACTTTATCCAAAATGGAGTCAAGCCTCTTGTTGGAGTTGTGCTCATCCAGGCAAGTAGGGAGTATTCCATCACACTCCTGGCTTGTGCTTTGTCAACAGGCTTTGGGGAGTCAGGGGATGAGTTACTTGCCACAGAATTCCCAGACTCTGACTTCCTTTTGTATCTACAGAATTGATTCATGATCCAGTTGAATTTCTGATCAAGAGTGACCCCAGGATGTTGATAACAGAGGATTTAGCATTGATTATACCATTAAGGTCAAGGGCAGATGGTTAGACTCTCTACTGATAGAGATGGCCATTATCTGGGACCATTTTGGATAGCCAGAGCGCTACTTCTATGTTACTTTTGTACATTTGCGAGGTGTGTGGGTATGTAGTGTGTGGGAGCTTGGTGTGTGGGTGTGTGGGAGTGTAGATGTGTGGGACTATAAATGTGTGTGAGTGTGATGTGTGAGAGTGTACTGTATGGGTGTGTGGGAGTGTGGTGTTTGTAGGTTATGGGTTTGTGGGAGTGCAGGTGCGTGTAGTTTATGGGCGTTGTATGTGGGAGTGTAGGGGTGTGGAGTGTAGGTGTGCAGAGTGTAGGTGTGTGTAGTGTGGGTGTGTGGGAGTGTGATGTGTGATTTGTGTATTGTGGGTGTGTGTAGTGTGGGGCGTGTGTGGGATTGTAGTATGTGGGTGTGTGTGGTGTGTAGTGTGTGGGTATGTGTTATATGTGGGTGTGTGGATGTGTAGTGTATGGGTATGTAATGTCTGGCAGTGTGATGTGTGGGAATGTTGTGTGTGGGTGAGTATAGTGCATGCAGTGTGTGGGTGCATGTGGTGTGTGGGTGTGTAGTGTGTGGGAATGTGGTGTGTTGTTAAGTGTAGTGTGTGGGAGTGTTGTATGTGGGTGTGCAGTGTGGGTGTGTGTCGTATGTGGGTGCATGGGTGTGTAATGTGTGTCAGTGTGGTGTGTGGGAATGTGGTGTGTGATGTGTGGGTGCATGTAGTGAGTGTAGTGTGTGTAGTGTGTGGCTTTGTGGAGTGAGGACAGGGAGTTCAATGTAAAAGACCCTCCCTGTTTACCAGTTGGTTTGTAACACTGGAACTTTAGAATTTCGTAGTCACTGTTGTCATGGCACCATTCTTTGATGTCACCAATAAGCTTGATTCTTACCGAAAGTCGAGGAGATTATGACATCAATCAGCTTCGATTTCAGCTCCAGCGACACCCCTTATTTCTTGCTCGATGCTTTTTAATGCTTCTTTGTTTCAATCACGTGTTACCTTCATTGTCAAACTGCCTTTACTTTGAGACCAGCCTTCCTCAGAACGGCTGCAGGTTGCAGGTAAGACATTTACACAACCTTTCAACCATGTACTCCTGCACCAGGGACAAATTCCAAACAAATGTACACTCTGACTTTTAAGAATATGCTATTTGCATGATACCACATGCCTTGGATCCCCTTGTGCTGAAGGTCTTATTGATACAAATAGTATGCCCAGAAATCCCCATAAGCCCTTATGCTGTGAGAGAGTGGTCTGACTTTGCTTGACCGCTTTACACAAAGGCTGGGAATGCTGCAGATGCTGCCTCTAGGTGTCTCTAGTATGCATAAACGAAAGGAACCAAACACCATCGGGAAGCAACAGAGAGCAGCAGCCATTTTCCAAGATGGCGCTGTTGGAAATTGCGAGCCTGCTCCCTGGGGCCAGCCTCCTGACACTGAGAAAGGCCTAATGCAGATGGAGCAGGCCAGGCACAGCTTTCCACTGGGCCAATTGCTTGTCTCCTTTGTCCTACATTATTGCTAACTTTTCTGGTTGTGTGGCAGCCATTTTGGCATCACGGATAAACACATTGTTCAGCAAAATGAAACAAACAGACTGACTATTATATGGTCACATCTGTAGTGATGTACAGATAGATATGGTTCTTATGGTTAAAGGAACCGGGGAGAAAGCTGGAACAGAGGACTAAGTTGGATTATCAGCCATGATCATATTGAATGGTGCAGCAGGCTTGATGGGCCGAATGGCCCTTTCCTGTTCCTACTCTCTATGCTTTGATTATCATCCCATTGAGCTCACAGTCTGCTGACATTTCTTCATGTCCACAACAAGTGCACGTTGTTTCTCTCAACGTATTGTTGCAATCACCATCTTTCATGTGAAATGTTTAACCAAGGCCCTATCTACCCTCTCAGGTAGGTGTAAAACAAAAAGCCCTTCCTGATGAAGGGCTTATGCTCGAAACGTCGAATTCTCTATTCCTGAGATGCTGCCTGGCCTGCTGTGCTTTGACCAGCAACACATTTGCAGCTGTAAAACAAAATGAAGCAGTTCAGGGAAAGTCCATCTAACTTATAACTGGGATGCTGGGAGAGGGAGTATTACTTTATGAGGAAATATTGTACAGGCCTGGCCAGTATCCACTGAAGTTTAGGTGAATGGGTGGTGACCTTACTGAATCAGATTTTCTCCAATGTCCTGTGTTAGATTGTTCTAAGAACTGTTAATAATCCTGCAATAAATTAGAAAAGAGAGACTTATTGCATTATACAAGCCTCAATTTACAGCTTCCAGAGAGATCTCTTGCTGATGATTAAGTGGTCTGTACTGTAATGGGAGAACATCATGTTCGACAAAGGAGCCTCACACATTCATCATTTCCACTCCCCTATGATGTGTTAAAAGTTTTTGTAATCTGTATTGACTTCTATGTGAAACTTTTTGCTTGCAAATAAGGAGATTAATTGCCATTGTTTGTCAACATATTTTACAATAGGACAGTGATAAACTGCAGCATACTGCCCTTAAAGACTTCCTTTACATTTATGCCAAACTGTTGCATACTCTGCCTGGTGGTCAATATCTAATAAATGGATTCCTACTGAGTGAACAGGTCATAGTGCATTGAACATGTTTTGTCCTCATGAAGCTGTTATGCATACATGTACCAGTAGAGGGAGTCTGCTGGGAAGGGACGATAAAGAATCTGTATTGGAGAGCTCATGTCCAAATGTCTCCGGCTGAATATGCAACTGTTTTGGCCCCAAGAATTTCGCAAAAATAATTCTGACTTTCTGATAGGTCAATGTAGTTACAGACGATGAATAATTTGCCACCAGATGAATAAGAGCTGGTTTATTCTCAACAAATAGATAACTTTATAGACTCACTATCTCACAATAGACTTAATGTTTATAAGTATGTAAATAATTCTCAACTCAATGTCTCTCAGTAGATTCAATATATCTTATGTAAATTATCCATCCCTTTACCTAGCCATTCTAGTTGTAAAATGTTACTCGTAATTTCAATTTTTCCAGTTACATAAGAACATTGAAAACAGGAGCAGGCCATTCAACATGACCATGGCTGATCTTCCAAATTCCATGCCATATACCGTGCTTTCCCCACTCCCAAGGGTGCCTTTAGCTTCAAGAAATTTATTTCCTTCTGAAGTGTATTCAATGATTTCATCTTCATAGCCTTCTTTGTAGAGAATCCCACAGGCTCAACACCCTCAGAGTGAAGACATGTCCCCTCATCTCAGTCCAAAATAGACTACTCTGTATTTTGAGATCATTTATTTTGGGCCGCGACACCAGGGGGATCATGATCCCTGCATCCAGCCTGTGCCGCCCTGTCAGACCAGGGTTGGGGGAGCATGGTCCCTGCATTTGGTCTGTGCTACCCTGTCAAACTGGGGGGAGTCCAAGCCCTGCATCCAATCTGTACAACTCTGTCACACTTTATACTTTAAAATAACTGGTCTGATTTTAGCAAAATGTCCCTATTTTTATTTGAAGGCTACCATTCCATTTGTCTTTCCTATCACCGGTTAAAGTTGTATTTGGCTAAAGAAGAGTCATGGCATTTTCCCTGTAACCAGGAAACCAGGACAGCCCGGAAATGTTTTTGTGTTGAGAGTTAAAGCTAAGTTGCTTTTAAAATCTTCTGTAAACACTGAGAGGTTACAAATCTTCATTTAACTACATCAAATAAGAGAAGGTACTGTAAAAAGGGGATAATAGAAACATAGAAAATAGATACAGGAGTAGGCCATTCTGCCTGTTAAACCTGCATCACCATTCAGTATGGTCATGGCTGATCATACAGTTCCAATATCTCACATCCATCCTCTCTCCATACCCTTGATCCCTTTAGTCACAAGGACCATGTGCAGCTCCCAATTAATCTAAAGGTCAGTTTGAGAACAGTCCAGAGCAGGTTATGTCATCATGGAGGTAGGTGAAGATCAGAAAGTTGCTCTGATTTTAGTGATTAAATTTAATTGAATTTGACCAATTGACAATGAATTGGCCTGTGTTTGCTGAGAAAGTTTGCAGGTGCAATTTGGACCTGATATTGTTTGTAATTTACTTAAATATATCCAAAGAAAATGATGATTAGCTCAGCCTTCATTAATAGCAGAGAAAAATGATAACTTCTTCATGAGTTGTTTTGGAAGGCGTCCCATTAGTTGAATTTTGTGAGAGAGCAGAGGTTGGAAGATTGTCCAATTGAAACGAGTGGAAGAATCTAGTTATCCTTCGTGGAGTCTTGTACCAAAGGAATCTACAAGCTGATTCATTTGGAAGTATTAAGAAGTGACCACCACCTTCAAGTTCCCCTTCAAGCCACTCACCATCCTGGCTTGGAAATGTATCACCATTCCTTCACTGTCAATTAGTCAAAGTCCTGGAATATCATTGTGCAGCAACACACAGCAGGTAGACAGCAGGATGAAAGCAGTTCATCACCACCTTCTCCAGGGCAACTATGAACAGATAGTAAATGCTGGCCCAGCCAACGACGCCCATATCCCACTAAATGATTTTAAAAAAAGAACAATGAAACGGAGACATTCATAGTCAAGAGAGGGTAAGTACAAGTTTAATTCCTGGAAATCGGAGGAGATGAGGCTATTTCTTCAGAGACTTGTGGCATAGCTGTGGATGGTCACTACAGAAACAAATAATTTTAAGATTGATATGCCTGACAAGACAGTTCCTGAAGGAAAATAAGGTAAACCTTAGTGTGTAACGTATGTAGTTATAAGCTATAGTATTTATTCGCTTCTATTTACCTTGTTAAATTTTCTTCTGTGTAGGAACGTTTGTTCTGTTGAAGTGATATTTTTGTGGCATGGTTCTTTTGGCTAAACGGACATGTTCTGTTCTCTGTTTAAAACATGAATGGTACCTCACCTGACTGTAACATGACAACAAGAATCACATTGCACGAGCCACAAGTTTGCAACCCAAGTTCACATGTGTCTCATGAAAATGGAATTGCTGTAGCATCAAGCTGATTGTCACATTTCACTGCATTAGAGTCATGTGTGTCTATAGTTCAGTACACATTTCAGTAAATTGCCACAGTAGGAGCATCTTGTAACAGATCATTGTTGGAAATATGGACTCTTCAAAATGTCTCAGACACCAATAACTTTCAGAGGCTGATACCAACTTACAGACTGTTTGGCGTTCTCACCCTCTCCGTGGGTATGTCAGCATTACAGAGGAGGACGTGAGTGGAAATTTTGATGGGGAAGGTTGGAAGGACATTGAGGTTGAGTATGAGCTGTCTGGTTTGGCCTCGTGGGCGTTGGATTTGGGATGAGATACTGAGTATGTAATGTGTCAGCTATGACCCAGTGTCACAAAATGACTGAGTCAAGTCCCATTCCTGGGCTCCAGCGGAAATGTCTCAGCTAGGGCAGCACTAAGGAAGTGCTGACTTGTCAGTCCTTCACTGGGATATTCTGGTGGATATGAAAGACCCAGTGGTGCCATCTTTATGACAGCAAGGCTGCCCTGGCCAATATTTATCCTTTAATCGATATCACAAAAAGCAAATGATCAAATTATAATTACACTGATGTTTATGGTTCCTTGCTATGTGCTGAATTACCTGCTGTCTTCTCAATGCCCCTGCAGTGACTACATTTCAAAATTCTTTCATTAGTTTTGAACCACATTGAGCTGTCCAGTCACCATAACAAGTGCTATTTAAATGTAGTTATTTTTCTGGTGAGGTTAAGAAGCTGTGGTATTGGTTTTCTTGCTTAGAGGGTGCATTTAGGTAGGTCGTATGGGAGGAACCTTTTGGGAATCTCAAGTGTTCTTTGGGAAAAGTCAAGTTCCCTTTTTGATTGCGAGAAGAAGATATGAATATAACTAAGGAGTGGTTAAATAAACCATTGGAATTCTCAAACTGTCTCCTGCCCTTTAAATTAAAAGAAAAATAGGGCGCAGTATTAAATAAATTCAGGTCTTATTTTCACTCTGTCCCTTGACATCATCCTGAGAGCTATCATTCTAGTATCTGAGCAGTATGACTAATTTTCGAGGAGAAAGTGAGGTCTGCAGATGCTGGAGATCAGAGCTGAAAATGTGTTGCTGGAAAAGCGCAGCAGGTCAGGCAGCATCCAAGATCCAACAGCGTGCTGGACACTTTCCTCATTCCTGAAGAAGGGCTTATGCCCGAAACATCGAATTTCCTGTTCCTTGGATGCTGCCTGACCTGCTGCGCTTTTCCAGCAACACATTTTCAGTATGACTAATTTCACAACTTATCATTATCACAACTGCTTGTCAGTTTGTAATTTTATTGATGGCTCCAAGTGGTTATACTGTCTTTGAGGGCCCTTGAATACAGATACTTGTTTTTAATTTGGGAGTAAATTGTTGAAAAGTTTAATGCTAATGAATTAGCTTTTATTAACAGAAGCTTTTAAAAAATAATGTAGTCATCATTAGGCACTCGAGATGTAATTCTGGAGCCTTCCTGGAGGTGGCGATAGGGCTGGCTAGAAGCAGAAATATTTACATTCTTTCATCAACCTGCTACCAACTAAGGTTCTCAAGTGTTCAGTTACTGGCCATTTAAAGGTTTCAACTCACCACCTCCTTGTCAGTTGCCCCTCAATGATTGAGAAAGGTAGCCGAGCTGATCTACCTGCTGTGTTGGGGGGAACCTCCAATTGCCCCAGTCTGGGTGTAATCAAAGTGAATGGGCCCTGAAGGGTATCATACTGGCATTGCCTCTGACCTCTGAGCCCACCCACATTCCAAAAGAACAACATTAAAAATGTCTACCTTCTAGTTGGTGGATCCACTAAGAAGTAGGCCTCAAGTGGCAGACTTTTGACCCAGAACCTGCTCGCTCTGGATCCCAGGATGGCAGTATTGAGGCCTGTAATTCACTGAGGAACTTACCCACCCTTATCTTATAGAGTCATGGAAGTGTACAGCACAGATACAGACCCTTTGGTCCAACCTGTCCATACTGACTAGATATCCTAATCTAATCTAGTCCCATTTGCCAGCACTTGGCCCATATCCCTTCAAACCCTTCCTATTCATGTATCCATCCAGATGCCTTTTAAATGTTGTAATTGTACAAGTCTCCACCTTCCTCTGGCAGCTCATTCCATACACGCACCACCTTCTGCATGAAGAAGTTTCCCCTTAGGTCCCTTTTAAATCTTTCCCCTCTCACCGTAAACCTACACCCTCTAGTTCTGGACTCCCCTACCCCAGAGGAAAGACTTTGTATATTTACCCTATTCCATGCTTGTTATCATTTTATAAGCCTCTCTATCAGCTCCCCAGGGCTGCGTGCTCCATCCACTGCTGTTCACCCTGCTGACACAGTTGCCATTTGCAATTCCATTTGCAATTTTCAGACAACATTTTGAACTGCTGCTAAAAGAATGCTTAATTAATGATCATTTGTTACATTGTAATTTGTCCACCAATGTGCCTATTGTCCTGTCTTGTCAGGAATTACTGTGCTGTCTTGCATGTTTTGCACTTTCCTATGGACTTTAAGCTGCCCTGTGTGTGACTGCACTCTTGTGTAGTCTGTGTGTTCATCCCGCATCTTTGGTCCTGGAGTAACGCTGTCTCGTTTTTATTGTACCAGCTGTATATGGTAGAAACGACACATAAAGCTACTCTACTCTAAGGTCACCCCTTAGCTTCCGATATTCCAGGGAGAACAGTCCCAGCCTATTCTGAACCCTCTCAAGTTTCACAACATCTTTCCAATAGGAGAGAGACCAGAATTGCACACAGTCTGTCAGGTCTTAATGTGTGGATTCACAGTTGATTGGATATGTTCCTCAGTGACAGATGTGGGATGTTATTCACTATCTTGCATGCTTTCCCTTCCCATCATGCCTACAGTTATAGAAGAAGTGGAACATTTCAAACCCAGAATTTTAATTTATTTCATCACAGCATGGCTGCTGAGGTGTGCCCGTGATGGGTACTGGGTGTGTTGCCATGGAGATTGTAAGGGCAAAGGGTGGTGAGTGGGAGGCATGGACTGCTATGAATTGGCCAAATGGCCTATAAAATGGATGGGACGTGGGGAGTGTGAGAGATGGGGCTAGATAGCAGTTTTCTAAAATTATTTTACAGTTGGTTCTAATTCCTGGAGCATTGAGGCCAGGCCTTCCACTTGTGCAGCTAGGACACCCTGGAGTTGCCTTCTCTTTATTCCTGGGTATATGGATTGATTCCTGCTTGTACCCAATCTCCCAGAGCAGAACGTCTGACTATCCGAGGCATTTTTACCAACCCGGGTTTGCAGATGGGTTTTCCAATTCCTGTGAGTGGAAATTTGGGCTGTAGATGTCTTTCTGACAGTCGGAGGCCGTGTGACCTTCTGGATCTGAGCTGGTGCTTTCACAGAGTGTTTCCAATGCACCAGCCTTTCCCCAGAGCCTTGCAAATGAATCCTCTTCAACGAACTTGTAGAATTGTCTTGTCAGAAAGTACAGTCCTTGTTTAACAACTCTGTGTGCAAACAATTCTTCTCCTTTCCACCCTTGTTCCTTTGTCATTTATTCTAAGCCTATAATCCCTTATTATTGAACTTCTTGTCATTTCTTGCTGCTAGTGGTTTGAAATGCCATTGCATAATTCTGTCCTGTCTCTGTTTATCTTTACCTGCTCCAAGGGGAATAGTGGCAGCTTCTCGACAAAAATGAAGTCCCTCAGGTCATAGAGTAAAATTCCTTCCTAGAATCCCTACAGGGTGGAAACAGGCCATTTGGCCCAACAAGTCCATACCTACCCTCCGAAGAGTATCCCACCCAAACCCATCCCCTGTTACTCTACATTTGCTCCGGACTAATGTGCAGAACCAACACATCCCTGAACACTATGGGCAATTTAGCATGGCCAATCCCACCTGACCTGCACATCTTTGGACTGTGGGAGAAAACTGGAGCACCCAAAGGAAATCCACGCAGAATGCAAAAACTCCACACAGACATCTTGGTGAAACCTTTGTATTTTTTTCCAAGGTGGCCCAGAATTGGTCACAATGCACCAATTAAGTATAAACATAATTTCCTTGCCTTTGTACTAAGAATCCATCTTTAGAATGTTAGTTTCTCATGTGCTTTCTTAACTACCTTTGCAACTTTTTAAAAGATTCACTTGTGGGACGTGGGTGTCGCTGACTGGCTGATAGGCATGTATTGCTTCTCCCTGGTTGTCCTCTAGAAGGTGGTGGTGAGCTGCCTTCTTGAACTGCTACAGTTTCATGTGCCTCGACAGGTTCCCCAGTTCTTGTGTTGCATCTCAGATGGTACTGCCTCTTCATATTGTTTCTCCCCAAGAGCATCACTTCACAATTACCCACCTTTAGTTGCGTAACTGTGTGTCTGTGAATTTAACTCAGCCATCTTCCTGTTGTCTATTTTGTTCAGTATTTGATATGGCACAGAGTTTTGCATCAGCTGCCATCATTAAGCTCATACTGCTTTATTTCCAGATATAAGGGTGGCATTGTGGCTCAGTGGTTGGACAGATGCCTCACAGCACCAGGGACCTAGGTTTGATTCCACCCTCAGGCGACTGCCTGTGTAGAGTTTGCACGTTGCCCTGCTCCATGTGCTCTGGTTTCCTCCCATAGTCCAAAGTTGTGCAGATCAGGTGGACTGGCCATGCTAAATTGTCCCTGGGGTGTCCAGGGATGTACAAGCTAGGTGGATTAGCCACAAGAAGTGTGTGATTACAGGTATGGGGTGGTTCTGGATGGAATGCTCTATGGAGGATCAGTGCTGACTCGATGGGTTGAATGTCCTCGTTCTGCACTCTAGAGATTCAATGATTAGGTCATTTATACTGAGCAAGAAAATGAACTTGAATTCTTTCATGGAATGTTAATATCCCTGCCAAGGTCTGAATATCTTTCAAGTCCTTAACTGCTCTTGACCTGAATGTCTTATTAGTCACAGAGGTCTACATTTACAGAAAAGGCCCTTTGGCCCATCGAGTTTGTGCTGGTAAAAAACACAGTCATTTAACTATTCCAATCTCATTTCTTTTTCTTATTTGCCCTTTCGCCCATTCACATTATCCGCGTGCAAGTGAGAGAGCAGCATTGGACATGGAGCATATAGGAGACAGAATAGGGAAATAACACATGTTACTGAAGTAACTGGACAGAGGCCAGTATCCCATCACCAAGTCACCCTTTATTTATTTGTGCACAGGACACTAGCTATGGCCAACCAGTTAGATTCAGTCCCTGAACTGAGGAGATTCCAAATCCCCGATTTGTATATTTTTTCTCCCCCTACACTAACAGCAGTGATGTTTACATGTCGTTCTGGATTAATACATGTTTTGTTAACACAAATTGGCTATAAGGTGATTGATGGATTGCTGACACTGTTTGGAACTGAACCGGTATAGCAATTTTCTGTCATGTCCTTATACAGTGTGATTTTCTATAGTACAGGGCTACAGAGGAACACAGCTGTCATCTTATATCTGATCGACCTGTATGTTTTAAGTGCAAGGACTCGGTGAAGACATCACATGCGAAAATCTTCATTCAATATTTCCACATCAAGAAAACATCCATGTGACCAGGGAACCAGTAACAAGCAAAGCTTGGTAGGGGCGATGCTTGTTAGACTATTTCAGAGGGCATTGAAGAATCAACTGCATTATTGTGGGTCTGGAGTCACATGTAGGCTAGTCCAGGCAAAGATGGCAGAGTTCCTTCCTTAAAGGATGTTAGTGAGACAGATTACTTTGATCATGGTCTAGCATGCAATTCCAGGTGTGTAACTGGCTCATTGTAAATTCCACCAGCTGCTGTAGATGGTTCTTCTGACGGTGCATGGGCCATTATTTCTCCCCATTCAGACATTTTCTACACAGCACAATTATCTGTCTCCTATCCCTCAGCCAAGTTACTACCATCTCTTTACTACCATATTCTTCTATTATCTGGATAGGTCTGTTGTTGGTACTTTAACAGATGCCTTTTGAAAATTCATATTGTCAACTGTTGACTGTCCCTTAGTAATCCATCATCCTACAAATGAGAATTAATCTTGTCCTTTATGATGCTCTTCCACATTGACTCCATTGTTGCAGTTGTAGTTATATGTCAGGATTAAGCTTTCCTCTTCGATCAGACAGGATTTGAACATTGGAAAAAGACACATATTGTCAAAGCTTGAACTTGTCAGCATGAGTCAGAAGGATACCGATATAAACAAACATTTATAATTTTTCCCCCACACTACCGCCTAATTGCGGTAGTGCTTATTTTTTCCCCAGCACCCATGGTGTGTGTGCAAGTGCGAGACGCAGTGAGAGACACAAAGTGCACAAATCTTTATTAACAAACTGTGTAAGAGGAGCGTGCTCATTGGTTGGAAAGTGCCCTCTGATTGTTGAGGCATTGCTATTCGTTAGTTAGTTATATTTGTCAGTTAACTGCCAAGTTTTGTTTAAATTTAAACCAGACAAGTTGAATGAAGTGAAAACGCTGCCCTAACAAATGAAGCTATGATTGTTTGTCACCTACTATGTTCAGCTAACACAGGAGCTGAGTGTATCTGTTCTTTGTCTGTTATAGGATCTTGGTTTGGTAATTATGTAGCTTTCAGTACCCAACTTTTCAATGTGATATGAAACTGGCTGATAATCCTAAAGTGTCTCAGCACTCCCCTCTCATACAGCAACAATGTTGGTTTCCCCTTGTATTGATATTTATGTGATGTGTCCTCATCAGTGCAAGATGAAACGTTCAGACAAAATGTATTTAATTTGATCAATTTTATCAATATTAGTACCTACCCCTTGTCCTCATTAATTGTAATAGTAATCATACTCTTTTATAATAGAAGATGTAAAACACCTATCCAGTACCTGTGTTGTTCTCCAATGCCATAAGGAGATTTCTATAACGTTAGTACTAACATTCCTTTAATCCTTTGATATGTTCAGGAAAGATAGTTGGATTCACTTTTATGTTTTCCACTAATCTTTCATATTGTCCCTTTGCCATTCTTTTACTCTTCTCAATATCCCCAACATTCGATGTATTCTGCCTGATGATTGAATCTATTCTCTGTCTGATATTTTGTCATAAATGTTCCTTTCTAATGTTAATCCTCCTTCATCACCTATAGTTTTGGAGGCTATCTTTTCTCCCTGATAGATTGATTGTCCCATGTACCTACGTACAGTGAAAACCTCTGCTTATGAGCAGTTCAGGCAGATCATAAACAAGGATATACAAATCAGATGTTGTAAAAAGAGGTGTATAGTTACACTGGGAGAAAGTGAGGATTGCAGATGCTGGAGACCAGAGTTGAAAAGTCTGGTGCTGGAAAAGCGCAGTGGGCCAGGCAGCATCCGAGGAGCAGGAGAATTGACGTTTCGGGCATAAGCCCTTCTTTAGGAATGCACAGGGTGTGTTTTAGGCGAGAGCAACATTAGCACGTTTTGCATTATTTGAGGCTAGAGAGTCCATCCATCAGTCTAATAACAGTAGGGAAGAAGCTATTCCTGAACCTGCTGGTGTGTGTATTCAAGCTTCTGTATCTCCTGCCTGCTGGAAGAGTTTGTAAGAGATCATTACTGGGGTGCAATGGGTCTTTGATGTTGGCAGCCCTTCTGTGGTAGTGAGCCATGGATGGAAGGTTGGCTTCCGTGATGGTCTGGGCTGTGCACACCACCTTCTGTAGTTTCTTACTGTCCTGGGCAGAGCTGTTGCCATACCAGGCTGTTATGCACCTGAACAGTATGCTCTTCAGTGGTGCACCTGTAGAAATTGGTGAGGGCCCTTATGGACATGCCAAATTTCCTGAGTCATCTGAGAAAGAAAAGATGTTGATTGCATCTACGTGGGACATCCAGAACAAATTGTCAGATATCGTCACTCTGAGGAACTTGATGCCCTCCACCCTCTCAACCTCAGTTTGCCTGATGTAGATGGGGGTGTGTTCCCCTGTCTTTCTGAAGTCAAAGACCACTTATTTAGTTTTGCCAACATTGAGAGAGAGATTGTTCTCATTGCACCACATCACCAAGCCCTGTACCTCCCTTCTTATTTTGACTCATCATTGCAGATATCCATCCCACGGCGGTGGTGTCATCAGTGAACTTGTAGATGGCATTCGTTTAGAATTTGGCAACACAGTTGTGAGTACACAGAGAGTACTGTAGGGGACACATCCCTAGTGGACTCCGGTGTTGGTTGTTTTGTGGAGGACGTGTAGTTACCTATCTTCACTGATTGTGGTCTCTGGGTCAGAAAGGTGAGGATCTAGTTGCAGAGGGTGGAGCTGAGACCAAGGTCACATAATTTTGAGATCAGTCTGGAGGTGATAATGGTGTTGAAGGTGGAGCAGTAGTCAATGAGCAGGACTCTGACATAGGTGTCCTTGTTGTCCAGATGTCCCTGGGATGGGTGCAGGGATATGGCATCTGCTGTGGACCTGTTATGTCAATATTGTTGGGGATCGAGACAGACTGGGAGACTGGAGTTAATTTAGAAGTATGTTTGGTTTACCCTAGATTTAATTTGTCTGGAAGGCCTAACATTAGTTTCCTGCTCAATATTAGCTTCCTGTTCACCTGTGCTTCATCTATTCTCAAATTACTGAAATTAACTCTGTTCCATTTGAATATTCACGCCCTTGATTTTTCTTCATGCCCTTCCATCGTTATTGTAAATTTTTTATAATCACTGTTTCATGATGATGCACTCCACTTTGCCTCCTTCATACGTAGAATTACATCTGGCATTGCTTCATTGTTTATCGGGACAGAAGCAGACAATCTCCCTGTATAAACTTCAAGAATTCTTCATCTCCGTTGTTCCACTGTCCAACCCCTGTAACCCACATACCTCACCCACTATATACCCTTCACCATACCCAGACCATCTCTCCATTAGCTTTGCAAAGAGTCATTTAGCCTCTTTATTTACTGGGGTATGACAGCTGGAGCTGTATCAATAGGATGTGGCTTCGATTCAGATTCACAGTGCTGCTCCCTCCATAGTTTGCTGACCTGAGGCAAGTTTTGAGGATTCAGCAACAGAAAAAGTCTCAGAAAGTTCAGAGGGTTGAATAAGTATTTATTTTGTCTGATCAGAGTGGGGTTTCTATTCCTGGTCAAAAGATCTAAACCATATCACTGTTTCACAGTTCAGGGAAAAATAAAATGGCGGCCAATTCACTCACAGCAGACAGCAGTGTGATAATGACCAGATAACCTGTTGTGATGAATTGAGGGATAAGTACTGACCAGGGCACTAGGGATAGTTCTGCTATTCTTTAAAATGGTGAAGTGTGTTCTTTTATTACCCAAAGAGAGGCAGATAGGGCCTTTATTTTGTGATTCGGCCACAAGGGTCCAATACAGTGTTAGAGCGTTAATCTTTGTGCTCAAAACTCTACAGTGGCATGTATAAATTGTATTCATGAGATGTGGACATTGCTGGCTGGAAGCACATTTATTGCCTGTCCCTAGTTGCCCTTGAGAAGTTGGTGGTGAGCTGCTGTCTGGAACCACTGCCATCCATGTGCTGTATTTGGATGCACAATGTTGTTAGAGAGGGAATTGCAGGAGTTTGATTCAGCAATAGTGAAGGAATGATGATAGATTTCCAAGTCAGGATGGGGAATATATTTGAATCTGTAACCTTAGAAGCACTCACCTGAGCCAAAGTAGCTATATTTTCTTCCCTGAAATAGGTTGAGACCTGCCTGTGCATCTATTCACACTCATGGGGCAGTGGGGCTTTTGAAAGTGTGCCGAAATCACCTGCCTGTAAATTTGAAAGCAGGGTTTTGTGAGGTTGGTGCCGAAGTCTGGCTGTAAGGCACTACAGTGGTCTTTGAAGTTTTCAGCATGGTTGGGGAGTCTAGTGGAGAAACAATGAACAATAATTGACCTACACGACTTTTTTGTTTCCACAGTTCGACTGAAGGAAAATGAGAGAAGTTCTTCTTACCTTTCTGCTTATAGCCAGCAGTAAGTCTGAGACTACACTTTTCAATTTCTTCCTGCATTATATCTCAAAGATAAATGTTGGTAGGACATTAACATTGCATCTTGCTTCAGTTAGATGATATTTTCAAAGTGCTTCTCATTGTTGTGGAGTGGTAATGACACAAGGTCGAGTAATTCAAACCTAAGTTAATGTTTTTGAGCCTGGACTCCAATTCCACCAAGGCAACTTTACTTTAAAATCCATTTAGGGCAGCACGGTGGCTCAGTGGTTAGCACTGCTGCCTCACAGCGCCAGGGTCCCGAGTTCGATTCCAGCCTCGGGTGACTGTCCGTGTGGAGTTTGCACATTCTCCCTGTGTCTGCATCAGTTTCCTCCAGTGCTCTGGTTTCCTCCCACAATCCAAAGATATGCAGATTAGGTGAATGGGCCATGCTAAATTGCCCATATTGTTAAGGGATGTGTAGGTTAGGTGCATTAGTCAGGGGAAACATAAAGTAGTGGGGTAAAAAGATGTGTCTGGGTGCATTGCTGTTCAGAGGGTTGGTGTGGACTTGTTGGGCCAAATGGCCTGTTTCCACACTATAGGGATTCTATGATTAAACCTGGAATTGAATGCTGCAATGACAGGATATTAATTATCATAAAAATCCATCTGGTTCACTATTGTCCTTTGGAGAAGGAAATCTGCTGTTCTTATGCAGCCTGGCCTACATGTAATTTCAGGCCCACATCAATGTGGTCGACTCTTAACTGCCCTCTGAAGTATGACCCATTGGGTTGTCTACACATTTTACTCGGGAATACTGAGGCAACAAGCAAGGAGGTGGTGGTAAAGAGAGGACTGGATATCTGAGGGTAGTAGGGAATGGGGGAGCAAGGTGCTGGGGACCTCACAAAGGTTATCCTCAACAAAAACAAAGTGCTTGTGGCTTTTGAGGTTAAGTGCAAAGGCTATAGGGATAATGGTTGCAATGGTGCCCTAGATACAGTGAAAAAGAAACCAAAACAGAAATTGCTAGAGCAACTCAGCAGGTCTGCCAGCATCTGTGGAGACAGAAAGTAGAGTCAATATTTTGGATAATGTTCTCCAGAACTGATAGTAGCCAAGCAAAGGTGGTAAGTCTGCTGGTGACAAGGAGGAATGGTGGACAAGGAATGAGCGGTTGGGTGGAGACAGAGCCCAGAGTGCGAGAACGACAGTTAAACAGACAAAGAGATGGCTGTTGGCTGTGGGTTGGCTGTGCTGAAAGCAGCCCGTGTGATGACAGGGCCTGGGGTGTGTTGGTTTTGAGGAAAGAACATGAAAGAAGATGTTCAGGCCCTAAAATGATTGAACTCGATATTGAATCCTGAAGGCTGTAGAGTTTAAGTGCTGTTCTTCCAGCTTGCGTGAGCTGCAGCAAGCCTGAGACAGAGATGTTGGCATGGGAACAAGATGGTGAACTGGCAGACAACTGAAAGCTCAGGGTCATTTTTGCAGAAAGCATGTATGTGTTCCAAAGCGGTCACCCAATTTGCACTTCTTCTCTGCAGAGTAAAGGAGATTATAGTGTGAACAGTGAGTACAGTAGATGAGAATGAGTGAAGTGCAGGTGAAGACCTTCACCTGGAAAGTGTGTTTGGGGCCTTGGGTAATGAGGAGGGAGGAAGGAAACGGTATTATACCAAGGTCTTCAGCATGTAGCCCTCCTTTCCCCAGCTACTATCAGTTCTGAAGAATGGTCACTGGACCCAAACATTGACTTGGCTTTCGCCCCACAGACCTGCTGAGTTTCTCCAGCAATTTCAGGTTTTGTTAAGGATTTGCAGTATCCACAGTTTTGTATTACTGTGAAACAGAGTTGCCATGGTAATTGTTTGGGAAGGGTTGAGTAGAGGAGAAAGGAAGAAAAACTTACATTAATAAAATACCTTTCTTGTCTAGTGGAAGTGTTTTCCAGTCAATGAAGTGCTTTTGGAGTGGAGTCACATTATATTGTAGAAAACATAATGGCCAAATGGTACACAAACAGCATTGAGATAATGAGCAGATAATTCGTTTTTGAGATGATGGGCAAAGGATAATTATATTAGCCATTAAACTGGGGACACATTTTTGCATCTTTAAAAAGAGGATTTAATATTAAAGGGAGTAGGTATCATTTTTCATTGATAAAAGTACAAAGGACATGTTGGCCATCTGTTGCCAGGGCAATGGATATCTCACTTTGACTGAAAAGGAATTTGGGAAAAGAGAATGAAGACCTTGAAGATGTCATAGTCCCTATGGCATAGAAAGAACTTGAAGAGTGTTCTGGATTTAAATTAAAAAGGCAGAGCTAACGCACATTGACCTTGGATGACTAGTTTGCCTTGTGCTAACAAATGGATGAAGATAAAGACATGACTGAAATACTGATGTAGGAAAGGGACATTTCATGTCTTCAGATGCTAGAAGCAGTGAAAGAATTCCCAGCTACATTCCATCTAATTGGTACAGCTGCCATCACCAGCAAACAGCTGCCTCCTGCCACCATGTGTTTGCCCTCCATTGTTAAAAACAACATCAATTGACCATGGCAGTCCAACAATCGGCTTGCCCAAATTGCCAACTTAGGAGATTGGCAATGGCTCTGGGCAAGAGAGAGCCACTCCCCCTCTCAATGCAGCAATGTCCGTTCTCCCATCCCAATACTCTTGCCTGTGTCGCTTATGCAGCCAGCCCAGTCAGCTGGAATTCAATCTAAAACGAGGCCTTTCGGACTCCGAGCTGCTCAGTGTTGTCCATTGTGGCCAGGCTTCAGCCACTGGTGTGGCACTCCATTGAAGCCTCATAATAAGGAATGGAACATGAAAAACAAACACTAAATGAATCCAGGAACATAATTCATTTTATTTTCTTAGCTCAATGCAATGATTATTAGAATTTGAGTATTTTGTCAAGTGGGGAGATTACTTGTGAAGGGAGCTTATCAAATCTCCTTCAGCAGCACCTCCCAAACCATCAAATTCTTTCATCTAGAAAGACACTGGCAGCTGTTCCATGGGAACACCTTCACCTGCACATTTCCCAGCAATCCATTCACCTTCCTGACTTTCTTTGCTGTTTTCTTTCCTGTCGCTGGATCAAAATCTTGGAATTCCCTCTCTATGCACATTGTGGATCTACCTCAAGCACCATCACCTTCTCAAGAGCATCATGGGATGGGTCATAACCAACAATGTCCTGTCATGAATAAAAAAAATCTCATGTGCAGTGCTGAGACAATGCTTTATTATTGTCTTCTAGATGGGATGTTGAGTATGCATTGTGTCTGCTCTTTGAAGTAGTGTTCAAGATCTTGAATGGAGGAATTCACCCCATTGATGTTGCCAGTGGTGGAGGATTTGAGCTATAGGGAGAGGCTGAACAGGCTGGGGCTGTTTTCCCTGGAGAGTCAGAGATTAAGGGGTGACCTTATAGAGGCTTACAAAATCATGAGGGGCATGGATATGATAAATAGATAAAGTCTTTTCCCTGGGGTCGGGGAGTCCAGAACTAAAGGACATAGGCTTAGGGTGAGAGGGGAAAGATATAAAAGAGACTTAAGGGGCAACTTTTTTCACACAGAGGGTAATATTTGTATGGAATGAGCTGCCAGAGGAAGTGGTGGAGGCTGGTACAATTGCAACATTTAAAAGGCATCTGAATGGATATATGAATAGGAAGGGTTTGGAGGGATATGGGTCGGGACTAGATTGGGTTGGGATATCTGTCGGCATGGACAGGTTGGACCAAAGGGTCTGTTTCCATGATGTTCATTTCTATAACTCTACGATGTGACCGATATCTGACTTTCAATTATCATTGAAACATATTTTCCAGTCATTATCTTATCGTGATTAGTTCATTTATCTCACTGCCTTAACCAAATTGACTGCATTTGTGACAGTTTCTTTCACTGCGAGAGGCTTTGGGGCCATCTGGGGGATATGAAAGTGCTACATAAATGCAAATCATTCTTTCCTCCTTAATATTATGTGCATCAGCATGTTACCATTAGCCTCATGATTAGAGCTCAGTGAGAATGGATGATGGCAATGTTTGGATCACTGACCATTGATTCTTTGTTTTCAGCCTATGCGTTTGACTTCAGTTGCGGAGATCCAGTCTACAAGCCTGATTTAAATGAGAACAGTAACAATGTAGTACCATTCAGCTGGCCCTGGCAGGTAAACGCAGACAGAGACGTGGTCAGTGCACAAAATGCCACTGTATTATACTGCAAACATCATTGCATGTTTGTTATTTTCTAGGTTTCACTGCAAGCTAAAAGAGGAATATCATATTCCCATATGTGTGGAGGGGCCCTCATTGACCCAACGTGGATCTTGACTGCTGGGAAATGCATTAAGTGAGTAATGAGTGCTGGACTCAGATATTCTGCATCCTTTAAATTAGTGTGCATACCCTTTCTCAACAGTAGCAATAAATTACCCTCTTCTTGTCTGTATATTACCACGAGTAACAGTCATATCCTTTTCTTCTCTTTAAAGCGAAGGTATGAAATACCGTGTTGTATTGGGGAAATATGACTTGGCATTGACTGAAGGTTCCGAACAATACATTGAACCTGTCAAAATGATCTCTCATCCAATGTTTAATCCCAAATGTATCACTTGTGGGTAAGTCCCAGCATGCATTGAATCAAATGTCTACTTGGAGATTATGACTTCTTGTACAAATATTGAACATGTCCTTTTAAACCAGAAACAGCATTTAGAAGTACCTGACCTCAAGTTTGCTTAACTTTTAATTTATCTGAAAATTCAGTTTGGTTACAGTTGGAATATGGGCACAGACATGTGAGATAGGAACAGAAAGGGAGCAGCTGGAGAGCTTTGAGGATGTGAAGATCTTGGGACAGAAACGGTTTTATAATTAGCCAGAACTGTTTAGTATTAGAACATCATGAGCTGTTAAATGTGTATCCTCTATTCTTGTTGTGAGCAGACTCCCTCTGCTGGTACATGTATGTACAGTAGCCTCATTGGACAACAAGTACATTGTAATTTTCAATACAGTACGGAGACTACAAAGGCAGGTGGGATGTTTACTTTAGATTGCAAGAATCTTGGTTTTGTTGAATTCTGCCAACTTCTAATGTTTTATTAACTTTCTAGCTTGTAAATTGATTTAACACAGTATGATAGTCACTAGATGAGTGAACAGTATATTTCCATGGCTTAAAACACCTTAGAACTTAGAATTTTCTCTAAGAGTCAGGAATCAGTTACTTGATTTTGAGCTCTACCCTCAGTCTAAAGCAATCAAGCACTGTACAAGAATCTGTGATCAGACAAGCTTAACCAAACATGAGTTTAAAATCATAGAATTCCTACAGTGTGGAAACAGGCCATTTGGCCCAACAAGTCCATTCTGATCTTCTGAAGAGCATCTCACCCAGACCCATTCCCCTACATTTCCCCTGACTAATGCAACTAACCTACACATCCCTGAAAACTGAGCAATTTAGCATGGCCCTAACCTATGTATCTTTGGACTGTAGGAGGAAACCCATGCAGGCATGGAGAGGATGTACAAACTCCACACAGACAGTCACCCAAGGTTGGAATTGAACCCAGGTCACTGGTGCTGTGAGGCAGCAACTATCAATACAAAGGCATTGGCAAGGCAAAGCAGTACTGAAACAAATTGAAGGTAGAGCTTCCTGCGCTAATAGCAGGCTAGGATAAAAAATCTGTTGAACTAGGGACCAAAACTTTATTTTCATAATCTCTTGGAAACTAACAGTCCTGAGAAAACTAACTTTAAACTCTTAATGGAAAGGAGGAATCAGTATACGTCATTCAGAACCTTCCAGTCCATTTTGACCTTTGTTTCAAAAGCTTGAAACGATGGCCAGAATTTTCTGGGAGTGGGTCAGGAAGTTTGCAGCTTTCTGCTTGTAGGCTGGATGGTTGGCCATGCACAATCACACAGCAGCGAGTGAACTACATCCTCATGAACATGGAGTATAACATGCCATGGCTTGAGGGACCCTGTCATTGCCTTATGAGGTTGAGATACTATCTTGAAAGGGCATCTGGACAGGCATTTAAAGCCAGGAGCATCATCTGACTCGTCTCAGGAGCTTTCATAAACCATAACTGCTGCCATCTCTATCTCGACCTTTTAACTGAATCTCAGGAACTGGAAACCACTACTTTGCACCCTCCCTGAGTGAACTTTGATCTTCTTCTGTCTAAAACCCTCAACCCACTGACTTTTTCCCTGATGTGGTATAGGTCACCTTGCTATAGGAAGGATGCTACTAAAGTGGAAAGAGTGCAGAAGACATTTACAAGGAATATTGGCAGGAATCAAGGGACTGAGTTGTAGGGGGAGGTTGTTCAAGCTAAGGCTTCTTTCTTTAGAATGTAGGAGACTGAGGGGACACCTTATAGAAGTTTTTAAGATCATGAGAGGCATGGATAGGGTGAATGCACTCAGTCATTTTCCCAGGATTGAGGAATCGAGGACTATAGGACATCAGTTTAAGGTTAGAGGGAAAGAATAAAAAGGGAACCTGAGGGGCAACTTTTTTACACAGAGGGCAATGTGCATATGGAATAAGCTGACAGCAGAAGTGGTTGAGGTGGGTACATTAACAATATTTAAAAGACATTTGGACAAATACATGGATAGGAAATGTTTAGAAGGATATGGGCCGTGCAGAGAAATGGGATTAGTGTGGATGGACATTTTGGTCGGCATGGACCAGTTTGGGTCGAAGGGCCTGTCTCTGTGCTGGAGGACTCTCTGACTCTAACTGCTGCACAGTTCCACCTTATCTGTCATCCATTTTCGGTCATCCTTGACCTTTCATTTGTTACCCTTGACTCGGGACTTCACTTTTGACCTTTCCATAGAGCGCTTGATCTTCCGCAAACGTGCTTCACCTATTGTATCGGGCTTTGGCTTTCCTCCTACAGTCCAATTTCTCTCTATGCTCCATGTGACCTAATAGGGCTGATATCTTTCTCCCTCCCTCAGTCAGCTGAGCCCCTTGGCTGTATGACTGCCATCTCCTTATCTCAATCATCATTACCTCCTCTCTAGTAGTTCAACAAGCTCTACATACAATAACGTGCTTGTTCCAAATCCACCAGGAAAACAACCTCACCTACCACACTCCATGTTTACACAGTCATAAAATTGAAGGCACGTGTTTCTCATTGACTGATTACTTCATTGGAAAGGTAGAGTGAACTATGATCAGGTTACCTTTGGTCAGGATGCTCCATTTCCTCTGTTGGAGAGGAGGTTGTATCTTACGGGATGTGCATGATGGCAAACAGTTTCACCTTGTATGAGAAGAAAGGTGATTGATAGGATTGCAACAACGACTGAGGCATCTCAATCCTCCGTGTCACTGCAAAGGCGTTTGGGTTACCCCTTCTGGGATAGCACACCGGAAATCAAGCCCCGCTATCCTTCGAGTATCACAAAAATGAAAGATTTTTAAAATATGCAGAATTCCCTAATTTAGCTGTTCTTTTAGACATAAGTTAACAGAAAGCATGGACCAGGATTCTGTGCTTAATAAAAATCATCATTTATTACCATTAATTAGATTATAGTTATCAGTAACCAACTATGAATCATTGTTAAATAGCTATTAATTAAAATTCTAATCCCCTTATAAATTACCATTTACCCATACACAGAAACATGTTTGTACACACATACTGTACACTCAATACACACGTGTGCACACATACAATCATATATGTATTATGGACAGTGGGAAAGCCTGGAAAGACAGTTAAATAGTTCCTGTTTGCAGAATTGCTGAGATATTCCCTATGCTGGTCAGCACACTCCTTCACAGTCTTCCCTCTCCGGATGTTTTCACTAGTTTACAGGAGGCACGGAGTGACTGGTTCACACTTCTAAAAGTCTCTGACTTATTAGTTAAAAGTCACAGCTAAGGGAAACTTCAGATTTAAGTAGTTTTTACTGCAGAGAACAGAGAGAGTTCTGAGGCTGGTGAAGATCTGATGGCGTCTCCTTATCTTGCTCGCAGCTCCATGCTGTGAGGGCAGGCTGAAGCTATTTGTCACCAGTAACTAATCACTGATCCACACATCAAGCAACTATTGCCAACTAAATCTTCATTTGCACACAATCCTTTGGCTCCAGCTCATCTGCAAACTACATTTCAACTACTGCTGGAACCAGCAGCTTCTCACTTCAGTCCATAATTAAAGATACAGAAAAATACGATGACATGGTCCTTACATTTGTCAGAGTCAGTCTAATGAGGATCTATCCACGGGCCCAACAAATAGGTAGCTCATTGTGACTTTGGAGCAGGCAGATCTACATATTATCTTCACTATACATTAGTTTCAAGGGAAGTGCAAACAGTAGCTAAGACCACTCTGGCTGGTTGATGTGAATGTCACAACAGCATCTAACACCACACAGACGTCTCTCCCAGATCCAAGAGAAATTTGCTATCCTCCTAAGCTCTGTAATCTCATATGGTCTTTCTAAAATAAGGAGAACAATCAAAATACATTCATACAAAGAGAAGAGACTTGGACAAACAGAACCGGAACTCCCTGGATTGTAAAAGAATTTCAGGCTGTGATTTTTCAATTTCATTTCAAAATTCATGGCCTCTGTCTTTTGCACTATCCAGAGAGTTCTGGTTTTGTTTGTCCAGGCAGGCTTAGTAGGTGGCTTTCAGAGGTCAACTCCTTGCCAACACCCCCTTCAGTCTTTTGAAAGACCCCCAGACTTGGAGGACACACCCATTAACCTAGTAGGCAGGTCATCCTGATTTCCTAGGAAACTAGCCAACTTCCTTACCCATTGGGGAGCTGGGTAATTGGGAAGGTGGTGAGCTGAGGCCAACATGTGACCATTCATTAATCACTCAAGAGCTTTAATTGGTGGTGGATTAAAAGGGTCACCCAGTGACCTCTTCATTCAGAACACAATTAGTGAGATGGCAAGAAGAGGGAGAGTATCTTACCAGAGGCAACTCGCTCAGTAATTTCCCCCTCTTTTGCCACTTATTTCACCATCTCTAGGGAGAGAAAAACCACACTCACAGTAAGATGAAGCAAAGAAAGAATAGATGACAGATGTCAGTTTGATAATACAAGTGATAAGCAGAAAGTTCAGAGATGAAGTGAAGAAGGAAATAAGAGAGTACGAGAAGATACTGGCAGCTAATGTGGCATAGGATGTAGAAGTATGCTATAGGCAGAGAAATAGTGAAGGTGATGATGTTCTGATAAACCTACTGTCCTTGTCCCTCAAAGTGGTAAAGATTTATGCTTGGGGTAGTGCTCAATAAAACCTTACTTTTGGATTTTGTCTGGAGAGATATTCCATTTTAATAACTCTTGCCAATAGGTATCTAATCTTTGTACAGTGAATTATAATCTCCACGTTTATTTACATATTCATTTTCAATAAAGATAGGACTTTAAACAATACTATTTGATGGTGAGCTGTACATTATTCTTTGTAGGTTTGATTTAGCTTTATTAAAGCTCTCCTGGCCCGTCGTTTTCACTGACAAAATTAGGCTAACCTGTCTCCCTGCAGCGGGGGAAGAACTACCAGACAATTACACATGCGTGGTTACTGGATGGGGAAAACTGAATGGTACAGTATGTAATTTTTCATTAGTGTTTTAAAGCCCAAATTTTATTTGTTTTTTAATATAAGTAGTGTCTGCTTAGTGCTTCAGCCCAGACTGATTTGAGTCATGTCATTGACTGCATATGAGAGCATAGAGATGGTTTGAAACTTCAGAAATCTAAGGTACAGAGGGCTCTGGCTGATCTGTACATGAATCATATTATTATGCAGCTGTAGCAAGTACTTAGAAAGGCAAATGAAATGTTCTTCATTGCAAGGGGAATTGAATATCAAAGCAGGGATGGTTTGGTCCAGTTTGACAAGGAGCTAGTGAGAGCATAACTGGTGTACTGTACACAGTTTTGGTCTTGTCATTAGACAGCAAATATAATCACATTAGAAGTAGTTCAGAGAAAGTTCATTTAGCTGAATCTTGGGATGAACTGATTATGTTTGGAGGAAATATTGGACAGGCTGGGCTATTGGACTTTTGAAGGATGGGAGATAATCTTATTGAGCCCTGAGGGGCTTGACAGGGCGAATGATGAGCTGGTGTTTCCCCTTATGGGAGAGACTTGAGTTATGGGACATAGTTTAACACTTAAGATTAGACTACATTCCCTACAGTGTGGAAACAGTCTATTAGGCCCAATAAGTCCACACCGACCCTCCAAAGAGAAACCCAGCCAGATCCACTTCCCTCTAACTAATGCACCTAACATTATAGGCAATTTAGCATGGCCAATTCACCTAACCTGCACAGCTATGGATTGTGGGAGGAAACTAGAGCACCTGGAGGAAACCCATGTAGACACGGGGAGAATGTGCAAACTCCACACAGTTGCCCAGAGTGTGAATCAAACCTGGGTCCCTGGCACTGTGAGGCAGCAGTGCTAACCACTGAGCCACCATGCTGCCCCAAAGTGTTCCCATTTGAAAGAGGAGAGTTTTTTTTTCAACTTTCGACTGTGAAATTTTCTACTCTGGAGAGCATTGGAGGCTGGATCACTTTAAGGCTAAGTTAGATAGGTTAATGTTTGACAAGGAAGTGAAAGGATATCATGGGCCAATATGAAAGCAGGTCTGAGACCACAATCAGAACAACCCCAAAGCACTGACTGGCTCCTGCTTCCCATTGTACGCTCCGGGATATTTGAGGATTTTCCCCATAGTTTATCTGATCACCTGTCAATTATTTTGATCGTTGCTGGTATTTGGAAAGCATGAGGACTCCACAATATTTCGCTGTTCTGTGATTTCTTGGGATTATACCTAAGTATTTTCCCCCATTCCACCAACTTTGTACCTTTTTTAAAATATATCATCCATGGGATGTTGACTTCACTGCCAAGACCAGCATTTTCTGCCCATCCCGAATTGCTCTGATAAAGATGGCGATGAGTTTCCTTGAACCACTGCAGTTTATGTGGTGTAGAGGCACCCAAAGTACAGGTAGGTAGACCCATATTATCCTTTGGAGGGAATGCTCGGAATTTGACCCAGTGAGTGGCTTGGAGAGGAACCTACAGGTGGTGGCTTTGCCATGTACCTGCTCCTCATGGCCTTCTGGATGGGAGTGATTATGGGTTTATTAGAAGGTGCTGCCTAAGCTTCTTTGGTGAGTTTCTGCAGTGCATCTTCTAGATTGTACACGCTCCTCCTGCTGTTCATCATAGTGAAGGGAGTGGATGTTGAATGTGATGCATGCGGTGCCAACCAATTGGGCTACTTTGTCCTGGATGGTATTAAACTCACTGAGTGTTGTTGGAGTTGCATCCATCCAGGCAAGTGCAAAGTATTCCATCACACTCCTGACTTGGGCCTTGTAAATGGTGGACAGGATTTGATGAGTCAAGGGGTGAATTACTCGCTGTGGAATTGCCAGTCTCCGACCTGCTCTTGTAGCCACTGTACGTGTATGTGGAACAGTTCTGCTTCAGGTCAGTAACCCCAGCTTGTTGATTATGGTGGCTTCAGTTGTTTGTAATGCCATTGACTATGTGAATCACACTGGCACCCTGGGCCACAAAGGACACAAAAGCTGTGGGAAATCCAGGGGATCACATTGAGCTGATGTGTTGAGTCAATGTGAGTGCAGAAGGAGACCTGCCCCCCAGTGAGGACTCTTTGCAGATTCTTCTTCAAGGGGCAAGGTTTATGTTTCTGGGTCCAGTATAATTTCTGACCCCTGATCAGTCATCTCCCACTTTACTGCAGTGGGAACCAGTGCTGGAGAAGGTGAAAGGCATCTATAGTTACCACATAGTCAACAAAAACCTTCAATCAGTTCAAGAACAGCAGAAGAAAAGGCTCTGCTAAATTTTAATTTTCCTCCTGCAAACCTTGCCAGTAAAAATGTTGGAAATAGGATGGGACATCTGCATCTGGGTCTCATCTGACATTTTTAAATGCCTGCTGAGTTTTTCTAACTATGTAAAATAATTCGGCCTCTAATCGATGCAGCACGTCCTCTAAATTCAATTTTGCTAGCTGTTATCTTTCTTTTAAATTTCAGCTTCAGGAGCTACTTGTGATATAGATTCCCTGTTTCAGTAAACTTCTGTGAAGCAAGGAGTAACCATAACAAGGGCAGGCACCAGAACTAGCTGTATGCAGGGTCAAACACTTCTCTGTTGCAAAAAGTGTGACCTATCGAGTGACTAATTAAGTTTTTATAAAACTTAATTAGGTCACTCCTGAACTTCCAACGCTCCAGTGAAAAAAAAAAATCCCAGCCTACCCTTATATCTCAAACCTTCCCAGTAAAATCCTGGTAAATCTTTTCTGAACCCTCTCCAGTTTAATAATATCCTTCCTATAACTGGGTGACTAGAACTGCACACAGTACTCCAGAAGAGGCCTCGCCAATGTCCTGTACAACCCCACCATGACATCACAACTCCTATACTCAAAGGTCTGACCAATGAAGGCAACATACTAAATGCCTTCTTAATCACCCTGTCTACCTGTGATGTAAATTCCAAAGAATTATGTACCTGAACCCATGGATCTCTCTTGGGTAGTGTTTTACCCAGGGTCTTACCATTAATTGTATAAGTCCTGTCCTTGTCTGCATTATCAAAATGCAACACCTCACATTTATCTAAATTAAACTCCATCTGCCACTCCTCAGCCCATTGACCTGTTGGAGACTCTCCAGGGTCTGGTTGAGAGATTGCTGCACCTTACTTACGAGTCATTGATAAACTAGGATTCAGTAACTTGTTCGACAGGACAATGCCCTCTGAAGGAAGGTGAACCTCCTGACATCTAAAATAGCGAGACCCTTCTGGACACTATATCCATGAAAGGTCTCTCACAACCATTGTCAGTCCTGTTCCATATTAACATTTTGCAATTCGCTCATATCAAATACAAAACAATACCTTTACCCAGATTGAATATTATTTGCCATTTGCCAGAAATCAACCCAACATTTCCCTATTTATTTAGAAATAAATTATTCTCCTGCACAGTCCTAAAACCATGCACATATTATTGTAACATCCAAAAGGTCATGGGCCATTCCTCCATTCCCTACCTTCTGCTTCTTTTTGAAGATGGTCAAAAGCAATGGTCCCAATCTCTATAGAACCCCACTGGCAACTGGCACCCAGGCAAAGTCACAGCTTCTGGTAATGGGATCACATCCGATATTCACTCATTGTGACAGCTCACTGCTGATTCTGCAAGGCTCTGACGTTTTTGTTCTTAAACATTTTTTCTGAAAATTAGAGTAGTCAATATTTGTTCAGAACACCTCATCTGCAAACCTGTGACCCTCAAATTATTTCCGAGGGCTTAGTAATTCAGAAGATGAGTGGAACTTTCTTGCAATTGAACAAAACATAGTGTGAGTAAGCTCGTAAAGACACAGGGACGAGCTCTACACAGCACAACCCCCTTATCTTTAATCTGGTGGACATTAGCAGCAATGCAATCTATAACAAGACCTTTTATACTGTGGCTATTAAATAATATCTTGTTGTTTTCTTATCTACAACACAACTAATAATTTAGCTTCGAACACAGGAGTGGAAGTTGTTGCAAATTACTCATGTGACACCACTGTCATATCTTGTGAATCCATATTTATTTGTCTGAGGCTGTGTTCAATAACTCTCTCCAAGTGTGTAATACTCGAACTTCAAACAGAACTAGTTTGTGGGTTGTGTTGCCATGAGGTTTGCGCCTATGGTTCTATTCTGTACATGCTCTGTCCTCAACTCTGCTGGTAATTTGTGGTCTATTATTATTCTCTCTTGCATATGGTGATGCTTCATCATTCCTGATGAAAGGCTTTTGCCCAAAACGTCGATTTTTCCTGCTCCTCGGATGCTGCCTGATCTGTTGTGGTTTTCCAGCACCACACTCTCAACTCTAATCTCTTGCATCTGTGTCCTCACTTTCACCAAACAGTGATGCTGCCTGACTCTAGAATACATAAAAATGCTATAGTTCTGTTATTGTACATAATCCTGTTCTCCCTTCAGCTCTCAGACCATTCCATTCCTTCTTCTGTCTCTAGTATGTGACTGCTGTAACATGATGATAACCATCAGCATCTCATTATCATGGCCATTGTATTACACCAATTCAATTGCCGAATTTTTCTTCATTAATCTCTCACTTTAGTAAAGTAGCCACCTTTAAATTTTTTTGTTGATCATAATCCTTTAAGCCCTGGAAGTACTTTTGTCTGAGTCTAACTTATCCTTGCAGCTGGCCATTTTGACCGCTTTCATTTATGTTTGGCATAATGTTTGCAAAATCATCGTGTTGTGGTCAGAATGATTGAAATGGCCAAGAATGGGCTAGGGTTTATTTTCTGTACTCCTTCAAAGGATGTAGGAGTCAATGGCAAGGCCAACATTTGTTGCCCATTCCTAATTGCCCTTAAACTGAGAGGCTTACTGGGTCATATCGGATTGTCCTTAAACTGAGGGGCTCAATGGGTCATATCGGATTGTCGTTAAACTGAGAGGCTAACTGGGTCATATTGGATTGTCCTTATACTGAGAGGGCGCACTGTGTCATATCGGATTGTCCTTATACTGAGAGACTCACTGGGTCATATCGGATTGTCCTTATACTGAGAGGGCGCACTGTGTCATATCAGATTGTCCTTATACTGTGGGGCTCGATGGGTCATAATGGATTGTCCTTATAATGAGAGACTCACTGGATCATATCAGATTGTCCTTAAACTATGACACTCACTGGGTCATATCAGATTGTCCTTAAACTGAGAGACTCACTGGGTCATATCAGATTGTCCTTATACTGAGAGAATCACTGGGTCAGATCGGATTGTCCTTATACTGAGAGAATCACTGGGTCATATCAGATTGTCGTTATACTTAGGGCCTCACTGGGTCATATCGGATTGTCCTTATACTGAGAGACTCACTGGGTCATATCGTATTGTCCTTAAACTGAGAGACTCACTATGTCATCTCGGATAGTCCTTAAACTGAGGAGCTCACTGGGTCATATCGGATTGTCCTTAAACTGAGAGACTTACTGGGTAATATCGGATTGTCCTTATACTGAGGGGCTCACTGGGTCATAGCAGATTGTCCTTACACTGAGAGAATGACTGGGTCATATCGGATTGTCCTTATACTGAGAGACTGACTGGGTCATATCGGATTGTTCTTAAACTGAGAGACTCACTGGGTCATATCGGATAGTCCTTAAACTGAGAGGATCACTGGGTCATATTGGATTGTCCTTATACTGAGAGGGTCACTGGTTCATATCAGATTGTCCTTAAACTGAGAGACTTACTGGATCATATTGGATTGTCCTTATACTGAGCGGCTCACTGGGTCATATCAGATTGTTCTTATACTGAGAGTCTCACTGGTACATATCGGATTGTCCTTATACTGAGAGACTCATTGGGTCATTTCGGATTGTCCTTAAACTGAGAGACTCACTGGGTCATATCGTATTGTCCTTATACTGAGGGGCTCGCTGGGTCATATCGGATTGTCCTTATACTGAGAGACTCACTTGGTCATATCGGAGTGTCCTTATACTGAGGGGCTCACTGGGTCATATCGGATTGTCCTTAAACTGAGAGACTCACTGGGTCATATCAGATTGTCCTTAAACTGAGAGAATCACTGGGTCATATCGGATTGTCCGTAAACTGACAGACTCACTGGGTCATATCAGATTGTCCTTATACCTAGAGACTCACTGGGTCATATCGGATTGTCCTTGTACTGAGAGACTCACTGGGTCATATCGGATTGTCCTAAAACTGAGGGGCTCACTGGGTCATATCGGATTGTCCTCACACTGAGAGACTCACTGGGTCATATCGAATTGTCCTTAAACTGAGAGACAACACTGGGCCATATCGGATTGTCCTCATACTGAGGGGGTCACTGGGTCATATAGGATTGTCCTTATACTGAGGGGCTCACTGGGTCAGATCGGATTGTCCTTAAACTGAGAGACTCACTGGTTCATATCGGATTGTCCTTAAACTGAGAGACTCACTGGCTTATATCAGATTGTCATTTTACTGAGAGACTCACTGAGTCATATCGGATTGTCCTTATACCTAGAGACTCACTGGGTCATATCGGATTGTCCTTGTACTGAGAGACTCACTGGGTCATATCGGATTGTCCTAAAACTGAGGGGCTCACGGGGTCATATCGGATTGTCCTTACACTGAGAGACTCACTGGGTCATATCGAATTGTCCTTAAACTGAGAGACAACACTGGGCCATATCGGATTGTCCTCATACTGAGGGGGTCACTGGGTCATATAGGATTGTCCTTATACTGAGGGGCTCACTGGGTCAGATCGGATTGTCCTTAAACTGAGAGACTCACTGGTTCATATCGGATTGTCCTTAAACTGAGAGACTCACTGGCTTATATCAGATTGTCATTTTACTGAGAGACTCACTGAGTCATATCGGATTGTCCTTATACTGAAAGACTCACTGGGTCATATCGGATTGTCCTTATACTGAGTGACTCTCTGGGTCATATCGGATTGTCCTTATACTGAGTGACTCAGTGGGTCATGTCGGATTGTCCTTATACTGAGAGACTCACTGGTTCATATCGGATTTTCCTTAAACTGAGAGACTTACTGGGTCATATCGGATTGTCCTTATACTGAGAGACTCACTGGGTCATATCGGATTGTCCTTATACTGAGAGACTCACTGGGTCATATCGAATTGTCCTTAAACTGAGAGACAACACTGGGCCATATCGGATTGTCCTTATACTGAGGGGCTCACTGTGTCATATCGCATTGTTCTTATACCTAAAGACTCACTGGGTCATATTGGATTGTCCTTAAACTGAGAGACTTACTGGGTAATATCGGTTTGTCCATATACTGAGGGGCTCACTGGGTCATTTCAGATTGTGCTTATACTGAGAGTCTCACTGGGTCATATCGGATTGTCCTTAAACTGAGAGGCTCACTGGGTCATATCGGATTGCTCTTAAACGAAGAGTTTAACTGGGTCATATCGGATTGTCCTTATACTGAGAGACTCACTGGGTCATATCGGATTGTCCGTAAACTGAGAGACTCACTGGTTCGTATCGGATTGTCCTTAGACTGAGAGACTTACTGGGTCATATCGGATTGTCCTTAAACTGAGAGAATGACTGGGTCATATCGGATTGTCCTTATACTGAGAGGGTCACTGGTTCATATCGGATTTTCCTTAAACTGAGAGACTTACTGGGTCATATCGGATTGTCCTTATACTCACGGGCTCGCTGGGTCATATCGGATTGTCCTTATACTGAGAGACTCACTGAGTCTTATCGGATTGTCCTTAAACTGAGAGAATGACTGGGTCATATCGGATTGTCTTTATACTGAGTGGTTCACTGGTTCATATCGGATTGTTCTTATACCTAGAGACTCACTGGATCATATTGGATTGTCCTGAAACTGAGAGACTCACTGGGTCATATCGGATTGTCCTTGTACTGAGAGACTCACTATGTCATCTCGGATAGGCCTTAAACTGATAGAATCACTAGGTCATATCGGATAGTCCTTATACTGAGAGGATCACTGGGTCATATCGGATTGTCCTTATACTGAGGGGCTCACTGGGTCATATCGGATTGTCCTTATACTGAGAGGATCACTGGGTCATATCGGATAATCCTTATACTGAGAGGATCACTGGGTCATATCGAATAGTCCTTATACTGAGGGGCTCACTGGGTCATATCGGATTGTCCTTGTACTGAGATACTCACTGGGTCATATCGGATTGTCCTTATACTGAGAGAATCACTGGTTCATATCGGATTGTCCTTAAACAGAGAGACTCACTATGTCATCTCGGATAGTCCTTAAACTGAGGGGCTCACTGGGTCATCTCGGATAGTCCTTAAAGTGAGAGACTCACTGGGTCATATCGGATTGTCCTTAAACTGAGGGACTCACTGGCTCATATCGGATTGTCCTTATACTGAGAGACTCACTTGGTCATATCGGATTGTCCTTATACTGAGAGAATCACTGGGTCATATCTGATTGTCCTTATACTGAACGGCTCACTGGGTCATTTCGGATTGTCCTTCAACTGACAGACTCACTGTGTCATATCGGATTGTCCTTATACTGAGAGACTCACTGGGTCACATCGGATTGTCCTTATACTGAGAGGCTCACTTGGTCATATCGGATTGTCCTTATACTGAGAGAATCACTGGATCACACCGGATTGTCGTTAAACTGAGAGACTCACTGAGTCATATCGGATTGCCCGTATACCGAGAGAATCACTGGGTCATATCGGATTGTCCTTAAACTGAGAGGCTAACTGGGTCATTTGGATTGTCCTTGTACTGAGAGACTCACTGGGTCATATCGGATTATCCTTTACTGAGAGAATCACTGTGTCATATCGGATTGTCCTTAAACTGAGGGGCTCACTGGTTCATATCGGATTGTCCATAAACTGAAAGTCTCACTGGGTCATATCGGATTGTCCTTATCCTGAAAGACTCACTGTGTCATATCGGATTGTCATTTTACTGAGAGACTCACTGGGTCATATCGGATTGCCCTTATACTGAGAGACTTACTGGGTCATATCGGATTGTCCTTATACTGGGGGGCTCACAGGGTCATATCGGATTGTCCTTAAACTGAGAGACTCACTGGGTCATATCAGATAGAACTTATACTGAGAGACTCACTGGGTCATATCGGATTGTCCTTATACTGAGAGACTCACTGTGTCATATCGGATTGCCCTTAAACTGAGACTAACTGGGTCATATCGGATTGTCCTTCTACTGAAGGGCTCACTAGATCATATCGGATTGTCCTTATACTGAGAGAATCACTGGATCACACCGGATTGTCCTTAAACTGAGGGGCTCACTGAGTTTTATCGGATTGTCCTTATACTGAGAGACTCACTGGGTCATATCGGATTGTCCTTATACTGAGAGACTAACTGGGTCATATCGGATTGTCCTTATACTGAGAGACTCACTAGGTCATATCAGATTGTCCTTATACTGAGAGAATCACTGGATCACACCGGATTGTCCTTAAACTGAGGGGCTCACTGAGTTTTATCGGATTGCCCTTAAACTGAGACTAACTGGGTCATATCGGAATGTCCTTCTACTGAAGGGCTCACTGGGTTATATCGGATTGTCCTTATACTGAGAGAATTACTGGGTCATATCGGATTGTCCTTACACTGAGGGGCTCACTGGGTCATATCAGATTGTCCTTATACTGAACGGCTCACTGGGTCAGATCGGATTGTTCTTATACCTAGAGACTCACTGGATCATATTGGATTGTCCTTAAACTGAGAGACTCACTGGTTCATATCGGATTGTCCTTATACTGAGAGGGTCACTGGTCATATCGGATTGTCCTTAAACTGAGAGACTCTCTGGGCCATATTGGATTGCACCTAAACTGAGAAAATCACTTGGTCATATCGGATTATCCTTATACTGAGAGACTCACTGTGTCATATCGGATTGCCCTTAAACTGAGACTAACTGGGTCATATCGGATTGTCCTTCTACTGAAGGGCTCACTAGGTCATATCGGATTGTCCTTATACTGAGAGAATCACTGGATCACACCGGATTGTCCTTAAACTGAGGGGCTCACTGAGTTTTATCGGATTGTCCCTATACTGAGAGATTCACTGGGTCATATCGGATTGTCCTTATACTGAGAGACTCACTGTGTCATATCGGATTGCCCTTAAACTGAGACTAACTGGGTCACAGCGGATTGTCCTTCTACTGAAGGGCTCACTGGGTCATATCGGATTGTCCTTATACTGAGAGAATCACTGGGTCATATCGGATTGTCCTTAAACTGAGAGACTCACTAGGTCATATCGGATTGTCCTTATACTGAGAGAATCACTGGATCACACCGGATTGTCCTTAAACTGAGGGGCTCACTGAGTTTTATCGGATTGTCGTTAAACTGAGAGACTCACTGGGTCATATCGGATTGTCCTTAAACTGAGAGACTCACTGGGTCATATCGGATTATTCTTAAACTGAGAGGCTAACTGGGTCATTTGGATTGTCCTTGTACTGAGAGAGTCACTGGATCATATCGGATATTCCTTTACTGAGAGAATCACTGGGTCATATCGGATTGTCCTTATACTGAGGGACTCACTGCGTCATGTCGGATTGTCCTTATACTGAGAAACTCACTGGGTCATATCGGATTGTCCTTATACTGAGAGACTCACTGGGTCATATCGGATTGCCCTTATACTGAGAGAATCACTGGATCACACCGGATTGTCGTTAAACTGAGAGACTCACTGGGTCATATCAGATTGTCCTTAAACTGAGAGACTCACTGCGTCATATTGTATTGTCCTGATACTGAGAGACTCACTGGGTCATATCGGATTGTCCTTAAAGTGAGAGGCTCACTGGGTCATATCAGATAGAACTTATACTGAGAGACTCACTGTGTCGTATCGGATTGCCCTTATACTGAAGTGCTCAATGGGTCATATCGGATTGTCCTTATCCTGAAAGACTCACTGTGTCATATTGGATTGTCCTTATACTGAGAGTCTCACTGGGTCATATCGGATTGTCCTTAAACTGAGAGACTCACTGGGTCATATCAGATAGAACTTATACTGAGAGACTCACTGTGTCGTATCGGATTGCCCTTATACTGAAGTGCTCAATGGGTCATATCGGATTGTCCTTATGCTGAGGGGCTCACTGGGTCTTATCGGATTGTCCTTATAATGAAGGGCTCACTGGGTCATATCGGATTGTCCTTATACTGAAAGACTTACTGGGTAATATAGGATTGTCCATATACTGAGGGGCTCACTGGGTCATTTCAGATTGTGCTTATACTGAGAGACTCACTGGGTCATATCGGATTGTCCTTATACTGAGAGACTCACTGGGTCATATCGGATTGTCCTTATACTGAGAGGGTCACTGGTTCATATTGGATGGTCCTTAAACTGAGAGACTCACTGAGTCATATCAGATAGAACTTACACTGAGAGACTCACTGGGTCATATCGGATTGTCCTTATACTGAGAGAATCACTTGGTCATATCGGATTGTCCTTATACTGAGAGAATCACTGGATCACACCGGATTGTCCTTAAACTGAGGGGCTCACTGAGTTTTATCGGATTGTCCTTATACTGAGAGACTCACTGGATCATATCGGATTGCCCTTATACTGAGAGAATCACTGGATCACACCGGATTGTCGTTAAACTGAGAGACTCACTGGGTCATATCGGATTGTCCATAAACTGCGAGACTCACTGGGTCATATCGGATTGTCCTTATCCTAAAAGACTCACTGGGTCATATCGGATTGCCCTTATACTGAGAGTCGCACGGGGTCATATCGGATTGCCCGTAAACCGAGAGACTCACTGTGTCATATCGGATTGTCCTTAAACTGAGAGAAACACTGGGTCATATCGGATTGTCCTTATATTGAGGGTCTCACTGAGTTATATCAGATTGTCCTTATACTGAGAGACTCACTGGGTCACATCGGATTGTCCTTTTCCTGAGAGAATCATATTGTCATATCGGATTGTCCTTATACTGAGGGTCTCACTGAGTTATATCAGATTGTCCTTATACTGAGGGGCTCGCTGGGTCATATCGGATTGTTCTTATACTGAGAGACTCACTGTGTCATATCGGATTGTTCTTATACTGAGAGACTCACTGGACATATCGGATTGTTCTTGTACTGAGGGGTTCACTGGGTCATATCCGATTGTCCTTATACTGAGAGAATCATCGTGTCATATCAGAATGTCCTTATACTGAGAGACTCACTGGTTCACATCTGATTGTCCTTAAACTGATAGGCTCACTGCGTCATATCGGATTGTCCTTATTCCGAGGGGATCACTGGGTCATATCGGATTGTCCTTATCCTGAAAGACTCACTGAGTCATATCGGATTGTCCTTATCCTGAAAGACTCACTGGGTCATATCGGATTGTCCTTATACTGAGAGACTCACTAGGTCATATCGGATTGTCATTATACTGAGAGACTCACTGGGTTATATCGGATTGTCCTTATAATGAGGGGCTCGCTGGGTCATATTGGATTGTTCTTATACTGAGAGACCTACTTGGACATATCGGATTGTCCTCATACTGAGAGACTCACTGAGTCATATCAGATTGTTCTTATTCTGAGAGACTCACTGGGTCATATCGGATTGTTCTTGTACAGAGAGGCTCAATGTGTCATATCAGATTGTCCTTAAACTGAGAGAATCACTGTGTCATATCGGATTGTCCTTAAACTGAGAGACTCACTGGGTCATATCGGATCGTCCTTATACTGAGAGGCTCACTTGGTCATATCGGATTGTCCTCATACTGAGAGACTCACTGGTTCATATCGGATTGTCCTTAAACTGAGAGACTCACTGGGTCATATCGGATCGTCCTTATACTGAGAGGCTCACTTGGTCATATCGGATTGTCCTTATATTGAGAGGCTCACTGGGTCATATCGGATTGTCCATATTCCGAGGGGATCACTGTGTCATATCGGATTGTCATTATACTGAGAGTCTCACTGGTTCATATCGGATTTTCCTTAAACTGAGGGGCTCACTGGGTCATATTGGATTGTCCTAAAACTGAGAGACTCACTGGGTCATATCGGATTGTCCTAAAACTGAGAGACTCACTGGGTCATATCGGATTGTCCTTAAACTGAGAGACTCACTGGGTCATATCGGATTGTCCTTATACTGAGAGACTCACTGGGTCATATCGGATTGTCCTTAAACTGAGAGACTCACTGGGTCATATCGGATTGTCCTTATACTGAGAGACTCTCTGGTTCATATCGGATTGTCCTTAAACTGAGGGGCTCACTTGGTCATATCGGATTGTCCGTAAACTGAGAGACTCACTGGTTCGTATCGGATTGTCCTTTTACTGAGAGGGTCACTGGTTCATATCGGATTTTCCTTAAACTGAGAGACTTACTGGGTCATATCGGATTGTCCTTATACTCACGGGCTCGCTGGGTCATATCGGATTGTCCTTAAACTGAGAGAATCACTGGGTCATATCGGATTGTCCTTATACTGAGAGACTCTCTGGGTCATATCGGATTGTCCTTATACTGAGAGACTCACTGGTTCATATCGGATTTTCCTTAAACTGAGAGACTTACTGGGTCATATCAGATTGTCCTTATACTCACGGGCTCGCTGGGTCATATCGGATTGTCGTTATACTGAGGGTGTCACTGAGTCATATCAGATTGTCCTTATACTGAGAGATTCACTGGGTCATATCGGATTGTCCTTATACTGAGAGTCTCACTGGGTCATATCAGATTATACTTACACTGAGAGACTCACTGGGTCCAATCGGATTGTCCTTATATTGAGGGTCTCACTGAGTTATATCAGATTGTCCTTATACTGACGGGCTCGCTGGGTCATATCGGATTGTCCTTAAAATGAGAGACTCATTGGTCATATCGGATTGTCCTTATACTGAGAGACTCACTGTGTCATATCGTATTGTCCTTAAACTGAGAGACTCACTGAGTCATATCGGATCGTCCTTATACTGGGAGGCTCAATGGGTCATATCGGATTGTCCTTATTCCGAGGGGATCACTGGGTCATATCGGATTGTCCTTATCCTGAAAGACTCACTGTGTCATATCGGATTGTCCTTATACTGAGGGGCTCACTGAGTCATATCGGATTGTCCTTATACTGAGAGACTCACTGGGTCATATCGGATTGTCCTTATCCTGAAAGACTCACTGTGTCATGTCAGATTGCCCTTATACTGAGAGACTCACTGGGTCATATCGAATTGTCCTTCTACTGAGAGAACCACTGGGTCACATCAGATTGTCCTAATACTGAGCGGTTCACTGGGTCATATCGTATTGTCCTTAAACTGAGAGACCCATTGGGTCATATCGGATTGTTCTTGTACTGAGGGGATCACTGTGTCATATCGGATTGTCATTCTACTGAGAGACTCACTGTGTCATATCGGATTGTCCTTAAACTGAGAGGCTCACTGGTTCATATCGGATTGTCCTTATTCCGAGGGGATCACTGTGTCATATCGGATTGTCGTTATCCTGAAAGACTCACTGTGTCATATCGGATTGTCCTTAAACTGAGGGGCTCACTGAGTCATATCGGATTGTCCTTATTCCGAGGGGATCACTGGGTCATATCGGATTGTCGTTATCCTGAAAGACTCACTGTGTCATATCGGATTGTCCTTATACTGAGAGACTCATTGGTCATATCGGATTGTCCTTATACTGAGAGAATCACTGGGTCATATCAGATTGTCCTTATACTGAGCGGTTCACTGGTTCATATCGTATTGTCCTTAAACTGAGAGACTCACTGGGTCATATCGGATTGTCATTATACTGAGAGACTCATTAGGTCATATCGGATTGTTCTTGTACTGAGGGGTTCCCTGGGTCATATCGTATTGCCCCGAGACTGAGAGAATCACTGTGTCATATCGGATTGTCCTTGTACTGAGAGACTCACTGGGTTATATCGGATTGTCATTATACTGAGACACTCACTTGGTCATATCGGATTGTCCTTATACTGAGAGACTCAGTGGGTCATATCGGATTGTCCTTGTACTGAGAGGCTCACTGCGTCATATCGGATTGTCCTTATTCCGAGGGGACCACTGCGTCATATCGGATTGTCCTTATCCTGAAAGACTCACTGTGTCATATCGGATTGCCCTTATACTGAGAGTCTCACTGGGTCATATCGGATTGTCCTTAAACTGAGAGACTCACTGGGTCATATCGGTATGTCCTTAAACTGAGAGACTCACTGGGTCATATCGGATTGCCCTTATACTGAGAGACTCTCTGGGTCATATCGGATTGTCCTTATACTGAGAGACTCACTGGGTCATATCGGATTGTCCTTATCCTGAAAGAATCACTGTGTCATATCGGATAGCCCTTATACTGAGAGTCTCACAGGGTCATATCGCATTGTCCTTAAACTGAGAGAATCACTTGGTCATATCGGATTGTCGTTAAACTGAGAGTCTCACTGGGTCATATCAGATTATACTTATACTGAGAGACTCACTGGCTCATATCGGATTGTCCTTAAACTGAGAGACTCATTGGTCATATCGGATTGTCCTTATACTGAGAGACTCACTGGGTCATATCGGATTGTTCTTGTCCTGATGGGCTCACTGGCTCATATCGGATTGTCCTTAAACTGAGAGACTCACTGGGTCATATCGGATTGTCCTTATACTGAGAGACTCACTGGGTCATATCGGATTGTTCTTGTCCTGATGGGCTCACTGGCTCATATCGGATTGTCCTTAAACTGAGAGACTCACTGGGTCATATCGGATTGTTCTTGTACTGAGGGGTTCACTGGGTCATATCGGATTGTCCTTATACTGAGAGACTCACTGGGTCATATCGGATTGTTCTTGTACTGAGGGGTTCACTGGGTCATATCGTATTGTCCTTAAACTGAGAGACTCACTGGGTCATATCGGATTGTTCTTGTCCTGATGGGCTCACTGGTTCATATCGGATTGTCCTTATACTGAAAGACTCACTGTGTCATGTCGGATTGTCCTTAAACTGAGGGGCTCACTGAGTCATATCGGATTGTCCTTATACCGAGAGTCTCACAGGGTCATATCGGATTGCCCTTATAACGAGAGAATCACTGGATCATATCGGATTGTCCTTAAATTGAGAGAATCACTGTGTCATATCGGATTGTCCTTAAACTGTTGGGCTCACTGAGTCATATCGGATTGTCCTTATCCTGAAAGACTCACTGTGTCATATCGGATTGTCCTTAAACTGAGAGAATCACTGGGTCATATCGGATTGTCCTTATATTGAGGGTCTCACTGAGTTATATCAGATTGTCCTTATACTGAGAGACTCACTGGGTCACATCGGATTGTCCTTTTCCTGAGAGAATCATATTGTCATATCGGATTGTCCTTATACTGAGGGTCTCACTGAGTTATATCAGATTGTCCTTATACTGAGGGGCTCGCTGGGTCATATCGGATTGTTCTTATACTGAGAGACTCACTGTGTCATATCGTATTGTCCTTATACTGAGAGTCTCACTGGGTCATATCTGATTATACTTATACTGAGAGACTCACTGGGTCCAATAGGATTGTCCTTATACTGAGGGTCTCACTGAGTTATATCAGATTGTCCTTATACTGAAGGGCTCAATGGGTCATATCGGATTTTCCTTAAACTGAGGGGCTCACTGGGTCATATTGGATTGTCCTTAAACTGAGAGACTCACTGGGTCATATCGGATTGTCCTTAAACTGAGAGACTCACTGGGTCATATCGGATTGTCCTTAAACTGAGGGGCTCACTTGATCATATCGGATTGTCCTTATACTGAGAGACTCACTGGGTCATATCGGATTGTCCTTAAACTGAGAGACTCACTGGGTCATATCGGATTGTCCTTATACTGAGAGACTCTCTGGGTCATATCGGATTGTCCTTAAACTGAGGGGCTCACTTGGTCATATCGGATTGTCCGTAAACTGAGAGACTCACTGGTTCGTATCGGATTGTCCTTTTACTGAGAGGGTCACTGGTTCATATCGGATTTTCCTTAAACTGAGAGACTTACTGGGTCATATCGGATTGTCCTTATACTGACGGGCTCGCTGGGTCATATCGATTGTCCTTAAACTGAGAGAATCACTGGGTCATATCGGATTGTCCTTATACTGATAGACTCACTGGGTCATATCGTATTGTCCTTATACTCAGAGTCTCAATG
>NC_083437.1:16306960-16429845 GCF_020745735.1 Hemiscyllium ocellatum
TTCCTGGTGAGCAGAAGTCAGTTTTCTTGGTAAATTGAATGTGAATTAACTTTTAAGGTAAATATAAATATATACTTTTGGAAATTTGAAATGAGGTTGATTCATAGTCTTGTTTCTAAGAAGAGAGCTTACTTTGATGAAACTCATTGAAGAAGCATAAATAGATGTCATCAGCATAGGCTAGCCATGAAGACTAGTTCAAAATTAAGTGTTGCCAGTCTTGTAGCAGGGCCAGGTTTCGAGCACCATGCCTTTTTAAGCCCATGCAGAAACTAGATGTAATGCATGCTTAAAACATAATGATCCATTATACTGGGGACTTGGACGATCCGGGGCAAAATGCAATGAAAAACAAAATCAATGTAATCAACTTTTACACATATGTGCCTATCAATCACTCTTTACAATATAATGAGCCTGATTATGAAAGATGTTATTCCCTTTCATTTTGGTAAAACAGTTTGTTCTCATTCATGTCAAAAAGCTGCTGGAAAATGAATCACTTTCGAGTTCAAGTTCTTACAGGTGCTGGTCAGGCACACTCATGGGAAAGTATAAAGCAAAGGTCTCAACATATTGTACCAAAAAGGTGGTTCTATTCAGTTCCTTCCATTATAGAGTCATTTTGTAAATTTTTTTGTATCCATCTGTATATAATTGTTCATTTAATGCCAATGTAGGTTTGGGTACTGGCCAAAGTAACTCGAATGAAATTGAGCCTGTCTGAACACATTGATACAAAATTCTTTCAGGAAAACTTTGTCTGCCTTGATCCCTATGGTAAATAGCTAACCTTGATTCGCCCCTCCCACTTTATCTCCGTGATCAATGCTTAGGACAACCAAATTATCCGGACTCTAAAACTTCTATTTTCAAGCTTCAATATTAACTCTGTATTGGTGACACGTGGACTGTCATGGACACTTTCATTTTCTTTTGTGATTGGAGCATTTAATGTGATTAGTTTGGCAACCATCAGACATACTGCTCCAATTTCGCTTCCTCCCTTCTGGAGAGCCCTGCAAATTCCCAATTATGCCAACACACTGCATGAACTTCCAATCAAGAAGGAAGTAAAGGAGGTGATGAATCTACTTTGTGTCATCAATTTCTTCACATTTTATATTTGTTTTGTATCTTTTTGGTAAAGTGAACCCTTTTAGTAGACATTCCCCATTATCGCTCTTAACAGAGTCATTTCGGGTCATTTGAACTTTGGGTCATAGTGAACGTTATTCAATTTGTTGCCCTATTATACACGCCACTTGGCTTCACTTTTCTTGACTTTAATAGAGAGGAGACTCAGGAGATTGTTTCGTACCCAGCTAATCCGGTAGCACGTCAAAGTTGTCTCATTAACAATGCTTTCATAACTTCATCGCAGAAGCTCTTGTGTCATTGGAAAACAAACCCTGCAATTCCCAAAATCTTCACAAAACTTAAAGATTCCAAATAAATTGCAGAATTCATCAATTTTTAGACCAAGACTCACAGAAATCATTGACCAGGTCGCTATACTAAACAGGGAATTGTTATTTATAGAGTCATAGAGGTGTACAACACAGAGACAGACCCTTCAGTCCAACTCGTCCATGCCAACCAAATATCCCAAATTTATCTAGTCCCATTTGCCAGCATGTGGCCCATTTCCCTCTAAGCCTTTCCTATTGATATAACCATCCTCTTGCCTTTTAAATGTTGTAATTATACCAGCCCCCACCACTTCCTCTGGCATCTCATTCCATACACACACTACCCACTGCATGAAAAAGTTGCCCTTAGGTCACTTTTAAATCTTTCTCCTCTCACCCTGAACCTATGCCTTCTAGTTCTGGACTCCCAGGGAAAAGATCTTGTCCATTTACCCTATCCATGCCCCTCATGATTTTATAAACCTCTATAAGATCACCCCACAGCCTCTGATGCTCCAGGGAGAACATCCCTAGCCTACACAATCGCATCCACAAGCAGCAATCGAATTATAACCAGTCACCATTTATTCTTTTTAGTATTTTGCTCAAGGGAGACATATTGACTTCAACACTAAGTTTTCTTTTCACTCCTGGGCATTGCTGGCTGGGTCAGCATTAATTGCCCATTCTACTTACACTTGAGAAAGTGTAGATAAGCTGTCTTCTTAAACCGCTGCAGTCCACCTGCTATGGGTTAATTCACAAAGCCATTAGGGAGGGAATTCCAGGATTTTGAATCCACAACGATGAAGGAACGGCGATATATTTCCAGTCAGGATGGTGAGTGGCTTGGAGGGGAACTTGAAAGTGGTGGTGTTCCCATGTGTCTTTTCTAGATGCAAGCAGTAATAGGTTTGGAAGGTATAATGAACTTCTGAAATGCATCTAGTAGATAGTACACACTGCTCCTACTGAGCATTGGTGGTGAAGGGAATAGATGCTTGTGGATGTGGTTCTAATCAAGCGGGCTGTTTTGTCCTGGATGGTGCCAAGCTTCTCGAGTGTTGTTGGTGCTACACCCATCCAAGCAAGTGGGAAGTGTTCCATCACATTTCTGACTCATGCCTTGTAAATTTGGACAGGCATTGGGAGTCAGGAGGTGAGTTACTCACTGCTGCATTCCTAGCCTCTGATCTGCTCTTGTAGCTGTTGTATTTATGTGGCTAGTCCAATTCAGTTTCTGGTCAATGGTATCTCCAAGAATGTTGAGGTGGGGAGATTCAGTGATGGTAGTGTCGTTGAATGTCAAGTGGCAGTCGTTAGATTTGGTCTAATTGGAGATGTTCATTGTCTGGCATTTGTGTGATGTGAATTTTACTTTCAACTATTCAGCCCAAGTCTGGATATTGTTGTATTGGGCGTGGATTGCTTTAATATCTGATGCATTGCAAACGGTGCTGAAGTTGTGCAATCATCAGCCAAAATCCCCACTTCCGACCTTATGATGGAGGGAAGGTCATTGATGAAGCAGCTGAAAATGGTTAGGCCTAGGACACTGTCCTGAAAGTGGTCTCCCCTGCTCTTTTCCAAAATAGTGACATGGGCCTAGTCCCACCAGAGAAGATAAATCTGACTTTGAAAGATGTCACCTCTAACAAGTCATTGTTCCCTCAGTATTTCACCGATCTGGATTTTGTGCTCCAGAATCTGAAGAGGGGTAAGTATCTGTGCAACCTTGTGACATGGCGTGAGACGACACCAGGAGCTGTCATTCATGCTGCTACTTTCTGATGCTATCTGACAAAGGAGGAGTGCTCTGAAAGCTAGTGTTTCCAAATAAACTGACTGGACTATAGCCTAGTGTTGTATGATTTTTGTCTTTCTCTCTCGAGGTTAGTACGTGCGGGGCAGCTGCAGATATGACATATTGGAAAGTTCACTTGTCACAGGATAAGAGCAGCTTGAGAAGGCAATGGTAGGGATTGTTTTTTAATCTCAAAATTTCCAGTGATATTATACTGAAGTTGTGACAATGGTGAGGTTGGTCCTGCCACTGCACAATAATAATAACTATAATAACTGCACTGTATAACTATAATAATTATAATAAGTATAATAACTGCATTGTACAACTCTAATAGCAGCTACTGCACAACTATAATACTATAATAACAATAATACCTGCACTGCATAACTATAATAACTATAATAAGTATAATAACTGCATTGTACAACTCTAATAGCAGCTACTGCACAACTATAATAACTATAATAACTGTACTGCATAACTATAATAAGTATAATAACTGCATTGTACAACTCTAATAGCTGCTATTGCACAACTATAATACTATAATAACTATAATACCTGCACTGTATAACTATAATAACTATAATAAGTATAATAACTGCATTGTACAACTCTAATAGCAGCTACTGCACAACTATAATAACTATAATAACTGTACTGCATAACTATAATAAGTATAATAACTGCATTGTACAACTCTAATAGCTGCTATTGCACAACTATAATACTATAATAACTATAATACCTGCACAGTATAACTATAATAACTATAATAAGTATAATAACTGCATTGTACAACTCTAATAGCAGCTACTGCACAACTATAATAACTATAATAACTGTACTGCATAACTATAATAAGTATAATAACTGCATTGTACAACTCTAATAGCTGCTACTGCACAACTATAATAACTATAATAACTGCACTGTGCAACTATATTAACTATAATAGATGCCAGTGTACAATGATAATAATTATAATAACTGCACTGTACAACTATACTAACCATAATAGCTGCCACTATACAACTATAATAACTATAATAACTGCACTGTGCAACTGTAATAACTATAATAATTGTGCATCAGCTGTGGGAAACAGGATAATGCCCAGGATAGTATCTGTCACTTGTGACAATTATTAAAAACCCTGATAAAATAGCCAAGCTAATCATAACTGAAGGAGAATTGACAAAACCTCCATAAAGCAGTAACACTTTAATAAAAGGTAGAAGGACTTCAGATTTGGCAAAAAATCAAAACGCGACAAGAAGGAAATCCATGTCAGAGGGAGATTTCTTTGCACGGCTGCCTTCCCAAGTAGCTCCCACGCTGTTGGTTTTCAAAAAGATAGTTGCTTCGTTCTAAAGTTACTCCCTGTAAGTGATCAGTTACAGTGCTTTGAGAAAGTGTTAGAATTGATCTCTGTCAGTTAGTGTTGTGTATATTGAACTTAATGCTTCCCTAAACTGCTGTGTCTATTTCTCTGTAAAATGTCCACAAGTGTAGACATGACATGTCCTTAACATTTGGCCGTGGACAATGGGTACACCCCATTTTGAGATCCACGGTTAGATTTTTAGCATCACCAGGGTTTGAAATGGACTTGGGCTGGTGCAGAATTTCACACCATCGGCCTGTGTCATCCTTAGCTCGATCTTGGTCCAGGGCCATTCTCCCAGACATGGGGCTAGAGAGTGCTAGACAGGCCAATCAAAGGCTAGAAAGTAAAATCACCATCCGAGTCACTGTTCTGACTCTTGTGCAGTAAACTGCCCTTAGCTGAGAAGAGACAGGATACAAATCAACCAATACTGTGTATAACCTCAATGTAGTGTCCCCTGCTGCAAGGTACAGTTTGAAGACAAGGTTGAGTACTACTGCCATATCCTTAATGGGGCAATTGCTCTATGTTCTGGCATCCACATGATAAATGGTAGGAAAAGTAACTATATCACTCTTGTGTTGACATACAACATTGAACTATTAAAGATGAACAACTTAGATTACAATGCTTGAAATTAGCTTTACATTTAGTAGCTTAATCTCTATTTTTGAATTCCATCTTGCAGCCTGACCTGTTCTAACCAATTGTTACCCAAAAATGATATATCTATGAACCTCAATAGTAACACTGGGTGATGTTAATTAAACATCTCTTAAGTGTTCGTATTGTAATTAAATAATTTACCTTCACTGTTTGGTTCATGATCTTTATTGTTGATTCTGTGCAGAAAATCAAATAGCTCTAAGGTGGTCAGCATTGCTGCCTCATAGTGTCAGGGACCTGGTTCAATTCCAGCCTTGGGTAACTGTCTGGGTAGAGTTTGCACATTTTTACCCATGGTCTGTATGGGTTTCCTCTAGGCATTCCAGTTTCCTCCCACAGTACAAAGATGTGCAGCCTAGGGGGATTGGCCATGGGAAGTTGTGTGTTATGGGGATAGGGTCTGGAGAGTGGATTTGGGTGGAGTGCTGTTCGGAGGGTCAGTGTAGACAGTATGCGAGAAATGGCCTGCTTTCATACTGTAAGAATTCTCTGATGACTGTGGTTCAATCTCCATGCATTGCTCTCCTGTGCTGTTAAGGTATCCACAGGTCTGTAGATGAATCAGTTGACTTTGTATCATATTGTAAAATCATCTCACTCACATGTTTCACTATCGCTCCTCATGCATGGTAGATACATTAGAAATTGCACAAAGTGATGCAGACCAGGATTCTTGGCCATGAATACTGAATGATGCCACCATTTACTTTTGTTACTCAATGTAATAGAGATAAGCCCCTCCAACACCCTCTGACAACAGCAAATGGATGGAGGTTTAAGATCGTTGGGCTTATTTACTTCACTATGGCTGATGTCACCAAAAACTGCACCAGCTGTCAATTTCTTTTCCTTAATTTCCAGGCTGCCTTTTATAGTACAGTATGACCAAATTCACATCCATCAGCTCATCATCAATTTTCAGTTTAAGACCTCTAGAAATCACCAAGTCTTTCACAAATGGTTAGTCCCATTAAGCTTAACTTGACAAATGAGGTAATGTCCTGGGGACCTCTTGAGTTACAGACTTATCAGGAACAACTGATATTAAAGCCACTTTGAGCTTGCCACGCAGTAATGCTACCCCTAAGCTTTATCACACATAACCCTAATACTTCCACCAGTGGCAACATTCTGTTCCACAAGCTGCCCAACTCTACATTCTCCTGCACTCTAGAGTGAAACTAGAATTGCTCTTCCTGGACACAAACCTGAACAAAAATAGACACCCTAGGCTGCCCAAACATAAGTGTTTCCTTCTCAATTATCCCCTCATCGGCAATCACTCACTAATGAGTGTGATTGTCTACCAAGGAAATTTGTGTCACTGGTCACGGGCTCTGTGAGTCCTGGTATGATTACTGAGCCTGATTCTAGAGCCTCTGCACATTTGACAGATGGTTGTGGAAGATGGAATTGATCCTTGGTCTCAAGATCACTGGCAGTGTTTTCTCAGGTTCCTTTTCTGTACTTAACTTTGCTGATGGCTGTTCTTGAAGAATCGTGTCCCTTCACATAGCAGATTTCTTCAACTGACCAGCCTGGTTGAGTCCAAAGGAGTACATGGCTCTATGTTTGGCAGTGGCTTGGTTGCAAGAGTTGTGAGAAAGATAGCAATTCTTGGGCATTTGTCTATGTTTTGGCTCCATTTCAGAGTTTCTTTCAGGATTTAAACCTTTAGCCTTCAATTTTCCAGAGGTGTCCACAAGGCAGTTGAGCTATTCATTCAACAAGAGAGTGCTTCATGAATGTCAGGATGACTCAACACACTGGTGAGCTGGAACGTTATGTATCTGGACTCCAGACCTCCTCTGAACTCCTGTTAAGATTTGAGCTTGGGATCTTCAGGGATGCAGTTGTTGTGTGTCACCAGGAGGAGGCACTGTTCAGGAACTGTTGACTAGAGACTGTGACAGGGAGAGACTTAGGCATCTGGCTTCAGACTGTAATCTTGCTGATTTCCAGAGGTGAAGGCTGAAAATGAAAAGTAAACTGTCCTCAAAAGTAGAAAGCATGCCAACTCTCCTCACCCACACATTACATCGACGTGTGAACACACTAATACACTCGTATTTTCTCTGTCATCTGTGTTGGCACTGTTCACTCTGTCTACACTCTGTACAGATTAGCTTTGTTATAAATTCCTGCAGTTTTGTCAAGCTACAAGAATCAAAGACATGGTGTGTGATTTTGACACAGAGATTATGGATCAATATTGAAATCATTTTAGGAGCATGACAGAAAGCCTGAAAGGTCATAAAACTTGATTCTGAAAACAAACATGAGAATTTTAAAATCACGTGAAACTGGACCCAGAGCCAAGATTCATCGATGAGCACAGTGGTAAAACGTGAATGGGATTGGCGAATTAGGGGGACAGAAAGCAAGCATTTGGTTGAGTTCCAGATAATCCTTTGTTATTGCTTCTGTGCTTCCCCGATAACGTCTTTCTCCCTTTGTAACTTTCCTCTCAAACCTTATAGGGATTCAGCTGTAATCCTATCTTTTCAGGGCATGTTTTCCGCACAGAACATAATATATTCAGGACAAGATTCCTTCCTGAAAGTTAACACTATGATAAATTGTGACTATTTCTTTTGTATTCTATAGAAAAATTGACAGAATCACTTCCATGCTTTCTCATTTTTTTTTCAAATCACTATCAAATGTAATCAATTTCCATTTTGTTGCACCATTGAGAGTGAAGTGAGGACTCAGTGACAGTTGTAATTTATCCAACTCAGTGTCTGTTTTATCTTCCATGGGAGGTCATGAGGTGTAGTGGGTAGCCTCCATCCTCAGAGCCAGAGAACCAGGTTCAAACCCACTCCGGGATTTGATGGCCACGAAAGTGTATTCATTAAGCAATCAAACAGGTTGACTATCAACTCGTATATTCTTCTAAAATTCACTGGCAGGTGGGAGGAGTACACCTGCCATGGTGTAGTGTCCCACAAGCTATCACTCCTCACTTCTCAAAAGTGATGGTTCTAAGTAATACACAACATGGAGGTGTATGGTTTTGTCTGTTTCGTGAATCTCTGAACTCAGTCTTTATCTTAGTCTCTGAAGCTGTCATTGCAGTTACCACGGTTCTTCATTTCTTCTGCTTTAGTCATGTCAGCAACACAGCTTAATAGCCATAATCTGCCAACATTTGTATTGGTAGTACTAACTTTCACTTCTACTCATTCATACCTCTGACATCACTTCAATGGCTCCCAAATAATCCAAAGTAGACATGCAGGAGGCTGAAAGAATACAGCGAGACAGGCAGCATTAGGAGGTGGGGAAGTCAACATTTTGGGTATAACCATCTTCAGACCAAAATCTAACAATAAACAAATAAATAGATTTATTTTGGCATAACATATTACATTCAGAAATTCAGTCTCTGCTTCTGATATCTATCTTCCAGTGTGACTGCCACAGAGACAATCAGTTGGCATTAATTGAGACATTGAGTGCACTTCAGTACATCCTCTTATTTATTTACAAGCATTAACACTGGCCGATGTTCAGGAAACTCCATCAGTTCTGATAGTCACATTTACTTATCATTATGGTAACTGTAACGGGACAGGGTGGGATTCTCAGAATGAATCATGTTTAAACTTCAGAGATTTAAAACGCACACAGAGCAGGCCTGGTCGATTCGTTCTTCTGGTTCTTTGGAGGACAATGAAAATTGGTTACGTGTGTATGACCAAGTTTCTGTCGAGATTCATCTTTCCATGTGAAGATTAGTCACTCCTCTCTGGACTGCCTGGGTTGACTGAGTTTATTCTTATGGATAAAGGCATTGTCCTTCCTGTCCATCTGGGCTCCAAACAGACTGACTTCCTGACAATTAATAGGATCAGAGCATTCATGTGATCAATATTTCTATTGCCCCCACTCAAAACGGTTTGGACGTACAAGTCTTTTGTTGCACAATTGAAGTTCTATCCAAGAAAATTGAATTGAATTCACACTTATTTATGATGATCTGGTCTCTGCTTTCTTTGTTAAGTTAAGTTTTGAACTTGGAATCCTGAAGCCTTGATTTGAGTTTTGGGTAAATTCACAAGCGTATGAATTCCACAAATGCTTTCCATCTCCATTCAAACAGAGATGATCCTGTCCATGGTCATTTATTAGGCACTTTTCAAAGGTTTGAGATCATTCTAAATCTGCGCAAAGGCCATTTGCCCCTCAGCAGCCATCTTTAGCAGCCTTTCAATACTCATCTTAAGAGAAACTTAGTTTCAGGAGGTTCCAAACCTATTGCAACTTATACTTCTTAAGTCACGGAAAAGATGTACCTGTACTGGGCATGATAATATGGAAATATTTCAGTGGTGCTAATACCTTCCAAAAAGATAACAGTTTTAAATCACTCAGACATATCTCCTGAAAGGTTATTGTCTTCAATTTTTTTTTGATTGACAAGGAAGGATAGTCTGGTGATGGAGATTGTGCAAGATCTTCAGTCATACATAGTAGTGAGATTTTCTGAACATCTGTGAACAAAATAATAAAAATGTTTTATCATAAGACCATAAGCAGAAGGAGACAATTCAGTCCATTGAGTCTGATCTGCCATTCAATGTGATCATGCCTGATCTGCTACTTTCCTCAACCATAACCCTTGATTCTCTTCCTGGTTAAAAACCTGTCTATTGCAGCTTTGAAATATACTTAACAGCTCAACAGTTGTCTGAGCTAATGAATTCCCCAGATTCACTACCCTCTGACAGAAGAAATACCTCCTCATCTGTCTTAAAAGGGCAAACCTTATTCCGAGATTATGTCCTCTGGCTCTAGGCTCTCCCACAAGGGGAAACAACCTTTCTACATCTACCTTAAGAGCCCAAAGAATCTTAATGTTTCAATAAAGTCGCCTCTTATTCTTCTATACAGGTCCAACCCATTCAAACGCTTCTACTCAGACAGTACCTCCATACCTGGGCTCAGTTGAGTGAACATTGCCTGGATTGTGTCCAATGCCAGTTTATCTGTTCTTGAATAAGGAGACCAAAACTATTCACTATTTTCTAGCTGTGTTCTGACTCATGCCATATGTAGTTTTAGCAAGACTTCCCTATTTTTATAGGAGAAAGTGAGGACTGCAGATTCTGGAGATCAGAGCTGAAAATGTGTTGCTGGAAAAGCACAGCAGGTCAGGCAGCATCCAAGGAGCAGAAGAATCGACGTTTTGGGCATGAGCCCTTCTTCAGGAAACTCTTCCCTATTTTTATACTTTACTCTGTTTGAAATAAAGACCAACATTCCAATTGTCTTCCCTGTTACTCGCTGAACTAACATGCTTTGTAATTTATGTATGAGAACTCCCAAACCCCTCTCTTCCAGAGATTTTCGCCATCTTTTCCCGTTTAAGTAATGTTCAGTTCCCCTATTTTTTTGTGCCAACACGAAACAAAAAGACATTGATTCAGGAATAACACTTTGACAGTCAACCCTTGCCATTAGAAAGTGCTCATGGTGGTGCCTGACCACATTGTCATGAAGTATAAACAGAAATTGTGGAGAAACTCAGCAAGGTTGGCAGCATCGTGGAGAGAAAACAGATTTAGCGTTTCGAGTCTCATGACCCTTTGTTACAGATCAGATGACACAAGACATTGACTCTGCTTTTTCTCCACCCTCTGCCAGGCCTGCTGAGATTCTCCAGCATTTTCCATTTTTGTTTTCAGTTCTTTGTGTTATTGCCATGAACTGTACCTGCTGGGCATCTGATCTATAATCTGTTGGCAATATTGTTCTGGAAATCAGGTAAAAATAATAGTTGGCCTCCTGTCCTTAGGTGGTCCTATTGCAGTGAAACTCTGTGTATGTCGTTTGAGCAGAATAAAAGGAAAACTGTTCGTACAGGTGTGAACAGCAAACAATGCTTCATTTTCCAACTCCTGTCATCTTCCTACTTTAGGAGCACAGCCATAGAAAGGAATGTTCAATTGCCAATTAAATAGTAATTGTTCACTTAATTTTGAAAGACTCAAAAACATACGAGTGCACAATTGATTAATTCCCAATTTGTGTTGGGGCTCACGTTCCTGATGATGTGGCTTCTTTCAAGTTTCTAATTGGGAGTCAGAACACAGCCGGCGATATTGAATGATATTATCCAGCAGGAGGTCGGTTTGAACAGACCATGATGCTTCCTGACAAAGGCATCTTTCTAACACGCCAGACGTAATTGTTCCATCCCAGTTGCTTTTGTCCTCTAATGTTGTCTTCCCCAGATGGGGCTTGTCGACAGTTGCCCCATTTGCAGATCTATTCACAGCCACAGATGAGCTGTAAAGTGATGGGTCCGGTGTAGGGGGTCCCAGATTTACAAGCTTCCGACTTGCAAACGCTTGTACTTACGAATGCAGAGGTATAATTTACGCAGAAAATTGGAAATGGAAAATTCTGTTGACTGGTATTTAAAATTTCAGTTGCAAACATTCATCCTCTGTTCATTTACATTCCTAAATAGACAGCCAGAGAAATAGCTGCTTGTTGCATTGCTGCTGACTTCTAAAAGAGCATCATGTCAATTGACAAATATGTGGCTTTGGAGCTGGGGTTATAGAGCTCCGACGTGCACTCTCAGTGATTAAGCCAAAGCTAGATTTACAAACAATTATCATACTAAGATCTATGAGTTAACTTGTTAGTGGGCCAGCCAATAAATTCTCCATCTATAAGATAATATGACAACACTATGGCTTCAACGGGTTTATTTTGTCCTGTTACTTTTAATGATTAATATCAGAGGTTCAGATCAGTCTGTTTCAAAACCCATAAAGTAAACAGCTCGTGAGGCCTTGGGTTTTATTTTAAAGAATTGGAACAATAGAAGCAGCCTGAATGGGTGGGATCAAGCTCCAACTGTTTTAGATTTTCAGTAGCAATTGATGGGGTCTTGAAGCTGGATTTGGAAGCTGCAGTACATCTCTCCCTGCCACTTTCGCTCTCTGTCAGAGTTTTCTTTTAATGTTTTTCCTCCTGGACTGAAGAATTGCTACTATCTATTTTCCTGGATTGGCCTTTGCCGGGGGGGGTGTTTATGGGAAGTTATTATATTGGAACAGTTAATTAGTAGTAAGTAATATTTCTATTATTATGTTAAACATTTTGATAGAGTTGCAGCTAAGCCAATTCTTTACTTCTATGTTTATTTTGTCTGTATTTTAACTGCAATTTAAAATTACAGTGTGTTTTGCTTAACATCGAGTAGTTTGACGAATGGAATTGCATCTGGAACTCAAAATGTCACACTTGCCTTTCAAATAAGGAATCGTTATAAATATTTTGAAGGAGTTTGCTCTGATCCATAAAAATGCCATATGAAAACTATGATTGTGGTGCTGGAAAAGCACAGCTGGTCATCAGATTTTCCTGATGAAGGGAGTTTGCTCAAAATGTTGATTCTCCTGCTCCTTGGATGCTGCCTGACTGGCTGTGCTTTCCCAGGAACACAATTTTGGACTCTGATCGCCAGCAGCTGCAGTCCAGACTTTCTCCATGTAAAAACTATGGCTACATGAGCAGGTCAGAAGCTAGGAATCCTGCGATGAGTAATTCATCTCCTGAGACCCAACGCTTGTTCACCATTTATAAGGCACAAGTCAGGAGTGTGATGGAATGCTCCTCACTTGCCTGGGGAGTGCACCTCCAATAACCTTCAAGAAGTTCAACACACATGATGATAAAGCAACCCGCTTGATTGGCTCCTCATCCACCACCTTCGACAATCACCACTGACACACACTGGCAACAGAGTGTACCATGTACAAGATGCCCTAAAGAACTCACTAAGGTTCCTTTGTCAATACCTTCCAAAGCCACAACTTTTAATGCCTTGAAGGATAATGGCTGCACATCCATGAGAACATCACAAAACGTTCCTCCAAGGCATACCTATGGCTTTAAGCGGTGGACTTCATCCTGGTTTTTTTGATGAAAAGAGGTTGAGACAGAGGTAATGAGTGGTCTTCTTAATAAAGTAAACTGCCTTGGTGTTTTAAAAAAAGTTGGAACAATAGAAGCAGCCTGAAGGGGTGGGATAAAACTCCTACAGAGCCAGGATTTTTCATTTTAGCTTTAGTTGTTTGGATTAATTGTCCATATGAAAGCTGCTACATCTTGCTTCCTCTTTGCTACAACTAAGAACTTGGTTCTCTTCCTGCTCAAGAATTACATGAAAAACAATCTATGTGACTGAATTTGCCTTTGCCAAGGGTGTGCTGATAGGGTGTTGCAATGTTGGAACAGTTAATTAGTAGTTTATTATTTTCTTATGTATTTGGTTATGGTTAAGCCAGTTCTTTTATTTTACTTTTCTTTTGTCAGTATTTTAACTATAGTGTATGAATAAAGTATGTTTTGCCTCAACCCTGGTACAATCAAATTGCATCTGGAACACAATGCCTGGCACTTTGTCTTTAAAATAAGAAAAGGTTAGGGTCTCAGCTATCTCCTTGACATGTTTTGTGGGGTTTTGTCTGGTCCATTACACACTGGATCAAAATCCTGGATTCTCTTCCCATTCAGGGTGGTACTGCTGCCTCACAACACCAGGGACCCTGGTTCAATTCCAGCCTTGGGTAACTTTGCACATTCTTCCTGTTTCTGCATGGGTTTCCTCTGGGTGCTCCGGTGTCAGAGAATCCCTGTCGTGTGGAAGCAGGCCATTTAGCCCATCGAGTCCATACTGCCCCTCTGAAGAGCATCCCATCCAAACCCATCCCCCACCCTATCCCTGTAACCCTGTGTTTCATATGGACAATCAATCCAAACGGCACATCTTTGGACAGTGGGAGGAAATCGGAGCACCTGGAGGAAGAATGTGCAGGTTAAGTGGATCGGTCGTGCTAAATTGCCCCATAGTGTCCAGGAATGTGCAGGCTATGTGGATTAGTTATGGTATGTGTGGAATTATAGGACTGGAGTGGGAGAACTGGGTCTGGGTGGGATGCCCTTTTGAGGTTGGTGCGGACTTGATGGGCCAAATGGTCTCTTTCACACTGTAGAGGTTCCATGATTCTACTAATACAGTGTCACTGCATTCCATGGGGCAGTTCACCACCACTTTCTACAGGGCAATTTGACATGATCAATAAATGCTGGTGTAGCCAGCAACACCCACATCCTGTGAATGAGTAAAGGAAATCCAAAAATGAAAAGTGAAATTAACAATTGTTACACATCTAATATTCCATACCAGCAATAGGCTAAATTAAAAAAGCCAGATAAGCACATTGTCCTCAGAGGCAGAGATGGGTGGGTTTAATGGTTCCTAATAAGATTTGGCAAGTCAATGATGGCAGGAAAATATATTATTACCTGTGACTCATCAGAAGGGCATTCTAGCAAATTGTCTAATATTGATTACAATCATTAACAAAGCAACAAACTGGGTCTTTTTTGACTAAACATTGATGCTTGCTTTCCCACTGCTTAATATACTGAATGTCAAAGCAGCATTCCACTTTCTATGACACTGTTACAGTTAAGATTTTTGTGGAGGGAGGAGGAAAACATCTCCAAGCTGGGCATCATTGGAACAGGCTTCGCAATAAGGTTTGCAGCAACGAGGAGATAGTGAGGCCTACCAATCCTGCAGGAGTCAGAGTCGATAAAGCGTGGCGCTGTAAAAGCACAGCAGGTCAGGCAGCATCTGAGAAGCAGAGCAGTCAATGTTTCTGCCTTAACCCTTCATCAGGACTGGGGAGGGGGAGGTAGGCTGAGAAATAGAAGTGGGGGGGAGTAGGGCTAGGGGAAAGGTACTTGGGATGGCAATAGGTGGGCAAAGATAGGAGGTAATTATGATAGGTCGGTGGGAAGTGTGGAGCAGATAGGTAGGGAGGGAGAAGGACAGGTAGATCAGGTCAAAGGGGTGGAGCCGAGTTGAAGGGTTGGATCTGGGATGAATTGGAGGGAAGGGGGATTTGGAAACTGGTGAATTCAATGTTGATGCCGTGTGCCCACATCCCCTCACAACCTCAACAATGCTAGAATCCCCATTCTACCTCCTAATCTACCTCACTAATCACCAAACCCAGTGTCTCCTCCTCTGCCATTTTTGCCACCTACCGTCAGACCCCACCGTCAAAAGTATATTTCCCTCCCCAACCCCATCTGCATTCCATAGGGACTGTTCCCTCTGCGACTCCCTCGTTACATCTACACCACCTCCCCCTCTCCCCCCCACTCACCCCCCACATCCCCCCTAACCCTCTCTCTCCACACCTGGCACCTTCCCCAGCCGCCATAAAAGAAGCAAAACCTGTGCCCACACCTCCCCCCTCACCTCCGTCCAAGGTCTCAAAGGATCACTCCAAATTCGGCACAGATTTACTTGCACACCCTTGAACCTCATTTACTCCATCTGTTGCTCTCAATGTGGTCTCCTCTATGTCAAAGAGATCAAGTGCAAACTCGCAGAACAGTTCAGGGAACATCTCTGGTCTGAACGCACCAACCAACCTCACCTTCCTGTGGCAATTCATTTCAATTCTTCCTCCCACATCTCTGATGATGTGTCCATTTTGGGTCTCCTCCACTGCCTACACAAGGCCACCTGCAAACTGGAGGAAGAATGTCTCATCTTCCGCCTTGGGAGCCTACAACCACATGGCCTCAACATTGAATTCACCAGTTTCCAAATCACTCCTCCCCCGCTCCATCCCAGATCCAATCCTCCAACTTGGCACTGCCCTCTTGATCTCTCCTAGCTGTCCATCTCCCTTCTCAGCTATCTGTCCACCCTCCCCACTTACCTATCACAATCACCTTCGCCCACCTATCACCATCCCAACTACCTTTCCCCCAGACCCACATCCCCAATTATTTCTCAGCTCTCTTCACCCTCCCTATTTATTTCTCAGCCCTCTTCCCCCTCCCCAATCCTAATGAAGGGTGAAGCCTGAAATATTGACTTTCTTGCTCCTCAGATGTTGCCTGACCTGTTGTGCTTTTTCCAGCACCACACTTTAAATTAATCCAACTTCCTTTCATTTATTTGCACTACTCATACAGACTGGACTCCAGTCTGCATCCCTTCTAAATTTTTTTTCCTTGACTTTGAGTGGGTTTATTTACAATAAACCCCAATATGTTGCATGTTAAATCTCAAGAGGATTAAGAGAATTAGCAAACATCTAGGGATTCCAAATTTACTGAGTTCTGAATGTTTTGCTTTCCAAGGGAGGTCAAGTTGCAGCTGTACAGGACATTGATTCAGCCACTTTTGGAGTATTGTTTGCAATTCTCATCTCCCAGTTATAGGAAAATGTTGTGAAGCTTGAAAGGGTTTAGAAAAGACTTACAAGGATGTTGCCAGGGTTGGAGGCTTTGAGCTACACGGAGAGGCTGAGGGTGACCTTACAGAGGCTTATAAAATCCTGAGGGGCATGGATAGGGTAAATAGACAAAGTCTTTTCCCTGAGGTGGGGGAGTCCAGAACCAGCCAGCATAGGTTTAGGGTGAGAGGGGAAAGATATAAAAGGGAACTCAGTGGCAACTTTTTCATTCAGAGGGTGATGCTTTTTCGGAATGAGCGGAAGTGGTGGATACTGGTACAATTATAGCAATAAAAATACATCTGGATGGGTATATGAATACTAAGGGTATGGGGGGATATGAGCCATGTGCTGGCAAATGAGATTAGATTTGGTTGGAATATATGATCAACGTGGATGAGTTGGACCAAAGAGTCTGTTTCTGTGCTGTATATCTCTATGACTCTATGAAAAGACCATTTTTACATTTTGTAAAATAAATCAGCCACTGCCTATAAATTACAGGTTTTCTAAAAATCGAGTATGTAAGTTTAATGACCCAAGTCTTAAGTGTGCCATTGTACCTTTATATTTGTCTCAGTTCAGAAAGCACAACATGTACAATTTAGCTCATTCTAAACAATAACAACCATCTGGGAGTGGATTTATGGCAGACATTCAAACCCACGATTCTGATGATCAGAAACCACTAGAGCTTCACTCTTGTGGTTAATGGCATCACCAGAAGTGTTTGCATGAATTACTCCCTTGCAATTCACTGCCAACAAAACACTCTCTTCGAAACAAAGTACATGTGGCGGTAATGTATTGCTTGCAGACTCTGAAAATGAATAGTCACAGGTTAAAGTATGTGATCACTTCTTATCACTGTTAACCAAAGTGGCCCTTAGACACAGTTTGGAAAGGAGGATTGGTGGCAGCATTATCCCAAACATTAGGTAATAGTAGTTGGTTCCGAATCTGTATCAATCTACCAGCTTCCACTGGCTGAGATATGCCCATTGTAGCACTCAATTGTTCAGTATTTATGAGAATCTGTAAACTGATCCATGCTCATTTCAATGTTCTTTTGGGGTCAGAACTTGAGTAAGAGATATGCATTTTGCAGACAAGTTGTGATTAGAAGCGATATTTTAAAACTCTTCTAAATAAATCTGTTGCACATTTGGAAACTAATGCCATCTCTGCATTGCTCTGAGATACATAAAATTTAGCACAATCACAATAAACTGGATTCAGAAACCTGAAAGAAGCCATTGGCAACAAGTCATTGAGTCATAGAGTCATACAGCATGGAAACAGACCCTTCAGTCCAACCTATCCAGGCCGACTGGTTTCCCAAATTAAACTAGTCCTACTTGCCTGCAATTGGTCCATATCCCTCTGACCTTTCCTATTCATGTACTTGTCCAAATGTCTTTTAAATGCTGTAACTGTACATGCATCTATCATTTTCTCTGGCAGCCCATTCAACATACGAACCACGCTCTGGGTGAAAATGTTACCCCTCAGGTCCCTTTTAAATCTTTCTCCTTTAACCTTAACAACATACCCTCTACTTTTGAACTCCCCCACCCTAGGGAAATGACCTTTGCTATTCACTTTATCTATGTCCCTTGTGATCTTATAAACCTCCATAAGGTCATCCCTCAACCTCCTATGATCCAGTGAAAAAAGTCCCAGCCTCTCCTTACAACTCAAACCCTCCATTCCCAGCAATATCCTGGTAAATCTTTTCTGAACCCATCCAATTTAATAATATCCTTCCTACAGCAAGGCAACTAGAACTGTACACAGCACTCCAAAAGTGGCCTCATCAATGTCCTGCACAACCACAACATGACATCTCAACTCTTATACTCAATGGTCTGAGCAATAAAGGCAAGTGTGCTAAATGGCTTATTAACTGCCCTGTCCACCTGCAATGCAACTTTCAAAGAACTATGTACCAGAACCCTTAGATCTCTCTGTTCAACAACACTACCCTGGGCCCTACCATTAACTGTATAACTCCTGCCTGCTTGCCTTACTAAAATACAATACCTCGCATTTATCTGAATTAAACTCCATCTGCTACTTCTCAGCTCATTGACCCAGCTGATCAAGGGCTCATTGTATTATTGGATACACTGTTCTTCACTGTTGACTATACCATCAATTTTGGTGTTATCCACAAATTTACTAACAATGCCTCCTAAATTCTCATCCAAATTGTTTATATAAATGACAAACAGCAGCAGACACTGCACTTTGAAGACCATGTTCAGGGAAGCAAAAAACATTTAGTGTAAAACAAAATTCTCATTGTCTGAAGTAAATCTAAGGCAAGCGTTTATGGAAGTAAGGAACAAACCTTCACCATTATCCAGAATGTAAACTTGGAATGGAAAGGGCCATTTGTTGCACGCAAGAATTTCCTATCACAGACCCAGCAGAATTCATTCATTCGTGGTCTCGAGAAACAACAATTTCCACACCTGAGCAAAGTTGCTCCTGGTCAAAAGGGCAATATTAGGCCAAATTATAGGCCATCATCTGACTGTGTGAGGAGTTTATCTCAATGAACTGATAGCAAGATAATCATTGGAGGAACTGTGGACTTGGCGTGAAACAAAAGTTTACTATTGTGAGGGACAGAATTAACAACAGCAATCTTTAGAGCACCTTGATATTTTTATTTGCTGTTCTGTTGTTGGCAGCGAGTTTTAGTTTTGTTCAAGAGCAACAGTAATCATATCAAATTGGTACTTGACTTTTATTTTATACTCTTCTGCATTATAACAATTCCATCTTCTGTGAACTTTCTTTCTCCCTACCCCGCCTTATGCCTCTACAATTTACCTCCCCTGCTCTGGCCTAAGAGTTGTTGCTGGTTCTGGGCCACGAACATACACTTTCTCTGAACAAGGCCTACCATTTGGTTGAGGGATATTGTGTTTGTGAGGAACAAGAAACTTGACAAACTTACCATTTCCTGTCAAGTCTCTGAGCTCAGTTCCTCTTGAGACTTTGTGACTAAAAGGCCCCCAGGTCTAGCAGCATTCTAGGAGGATTTAGTAAATTAGAAGGTGAACTTAGCTTCCTTTATTTGGTGTACCCCAGGTAACCCCAGACACCTTCATTTAGTTAGGTTTTAAGGTAAGTTTTCCAGCATGTGATCCTCCAGATAAATAAGGCAGGGGATACCTCCTTTGATTGAGGTTGATAAGAGTGAAAGCAAAAGGTAATATAGATTGTGACTGGATTGTTCAAAATGCTATCAATAGCAAGAAGGAAAACACGGAATATGAACAAAATTTAGATTAGATTAGACTTACAGTGTGGAAACAGGCCCTTCGGCCCAACAAGTCCACACCGACCCGCCGAAGCGCAACCCACCCATACCCCTACATTTACCCCTTACCTAACACTACGGGCAATTTAGCATGGCCAATTCACCTGACCCGCACATCTTTGTGACTGTGGGAGGAAACCGGAGCACCCGGAGGAAACCCACGCAGACACGGGGAGAACGTGCAAACTCCACACAGTCAGTCGCCTGAGTCGGGAATTGAACCCGGGTCTACAGGCGCTGTGAAGCAGCAGTGCTAACCACTGTGCCACCACAGCAAACCATCTGTTGCAAGAGAGAAACAGAGTTGATGAACCTTCATCAGCGAACCTTTAATTGAGATTTGATGCAAAATCATGAGTACAGAAGCCTTGACTTTGACAGAGACAGGGGCAGGACAGAAGTCACATCAGGTTGTGCATGAAGGAAACAGGATAAAAAAAGTTCACACCTTAGTGGTGCCAATGAAAGTGAAAAAGAAGAAATAAAGTTAAGGTAGGGGACATGATTTTAAAAGATAGAAGTGAGTGTCATTCTTTGTGCATTCATATGCCCCGAGTACATTAGTCAATAAGTGTGTTGAACTCAGTACAAGTGAATTTGTACTCCACTAATTTGCAAATTTGTTCCAAGGTCCAATAATTCAGATGTGCCAAGTGTGTACAATCTTTGGAAGGTCACTAATGCACACAATGTAACAGAAGAAGCAGTGTTGTGGAAAGATCTCTTTCAATCCAGATGCTAACATTTCACACCTGCACGCATCGCTCCCAGCTCTAGTTAAATTCACTAACTCCCGGCTACGAAGGTATGCAGGAAATGCAGGAGTATTTTTAGTTGCCGCCATGAGTTTAAAACTCTCAAATGCTAACTATGGCGTATACAGGACGTCGGCAACTCGATGTGAAATTACAGTACTGTCTTCCTTGGGAACCTGACTTGGAGGAGTCAGCCTCCCTATCTGCCTGTCAGCACCACATGAAATTAGCTGACACTGTACACCACACCTTGCAGGCTGGGGCTTGCAGGAGACGGCAAACACTAGGGTGTTTTTTTTGCTTCTGTATGGTGGGGCCCTGATCTACTTTGAGCTGTACCCCTGGGATATTGTGCTACTTTACAGATTAAATTACCTATATTTCAACGAGGAGCAAAATTAGGCTTGAATTCCATTCAGGAGATCTGTCCCTGCTAGGCAAATTTCATTGCTATAACTTGCCCGGTTGACATCCTTGTTTTGTGTTGCAGAGATACTGCAAATGCATCAGGTTAACCATTAGCATGCCAGACTCAACCAAACTGTTCTTGCCGTCTCCCAGAAATACCCTTATCCCACATGCACTGTCACAAAAGGACATCCAGGCAAAAGTGAGGATTGCAGATGTTAGATTAGAGTGGTGCTGGAAAAGCACAGCAGGTCAGGCAGCATCCGAGGAGCAGTAAAATCGACGTTTTGGGCAAAAGCCCTTCATCAGGAATGGGGCTTTTGCTTGAAATATCGATTTTCCTGCTCCTCAGATGCTGCCTGACCTGCTGTGCTTTTCCAGCACCACTCTAATCTAAACAAAAGGACATCCATCTGTTCTAACGGATACTAGTTTGATAATACAGACCTTGAGTATTGCAGTAAAAAAGACATTTTCTTCATTTTTTCATTCTAATCTCACAAAACTAAAAATCACACAACATCAGGTTATAATCCAACAGTTTTATTTGGAGGTATAAGCTTTTCGAGTGCTGCTCCTTTGTCAGATAGCTAGTGGGACAGGATCATAGGACACAGAATTTATATTTGGTGAAGGAGCAGTGCTCCAAAAGCCAGTGCTTCCAAATAAACCTGTTGGATTCTAACCTGGTGCTGCATGATTTTTAACTTTGTCCACTCCAGTCCAACACCAGCTTCTCCACATCATGGCTACTCTCATTAAGGCAATTTGCAAAAAAAAAACAAAGTAAAGGGAAAACAGCATTTATACTGTATGAGAGGGGAGCGCTGATTAGTTAGCAAGAGGCATTGTCAGAGAGAGTGCATGATCATTTGATTTGATTTGATTTGATATATTATTATCAAATGCACCGAGATACAATTAGAAGTATTGTTTTACGTGCTACCCAGGCAAATCACACCTTACGTAAGTATATCAGGGTCTTATCGAACAGAATGCAGAATATAGTGTCACAGCTGCAGAGAAGGCGCTGAGAAAGATTAACCCTAATACAGAGGAATCTCGATTGTCTGAAGAACATGACCAGACAGTACTTTGTTCGGTTAATTGAATTCCGGATAATCAAGTGCCAGATAACATAGTTTAGCTGAGCATCAGGACATTGAGATCTTGCTGGATAATCCGATATTCAGATAATCAAATGCTGGATAATCGAGGTTCTTCTGGATATGAGAGATTCATCCAAAAGTCTCATAACAGCAGGGAAGAGGTTGAGTCTGTTGGTATGTGTTTTCAAACTTTTGTGTTCTCTGCTCAACGGAAGAGGCAAGAAGATCTCACAAGCAGCAGGCAGGATGAATGAAAAGTTAACCCAGTGGATACTGAGGGTGGATATTGAGAGAACACCCTGCTCTCCTTTGAATGGTGGCATGGGAATATTTGACTGACATGATCTCAGCTTAGTGTACGAGCCTGCACCTGACTCAGTCGCGTCAAGAGTCACAAAGAAAATCCATCTCTGCCAGGAAATCGCGACTGACCTCACTGCCCTAGGCCGAGGAGGGAGAAGACAGTCAGGCCTGGCCCAGTGAACCTGCTTATGTAAAGACAACCAGTGAGGCTGAGATCAGGTTCATTGTGAATTCTCCCGTGGTCTCACTGTCAATGTTATCAGTTGATCAATAGTCACTGGAATCAGATACCACGGGATTGAACAAATTCTCAGAAGGCTCAGCATTTGAACAAACAGCCAGAGAGTGATTGAAAATATATGAATAAAGTGTGGATGGCAGAGTTCAAGCATGTGGGATGTTGTTGACTTTAATGCACTGACTATTCTTTACTCTTCTAGTTCATGTGTCATCACAGTCAGTCAAACGATTAACTGCTTTGAATTCATTGCGTTTCTATTATCCTATCATAGTTTCAGGCTCCACTGTTTTCTTTAATATGGACATAAAGTATATTATTTTCTGTCAGATTTTTTAGCTGGAAATTTGCCCTTCTGCGCTGGACAACGAAGTTGTGGTTCACGGTATGCCCTGCACATCACAATGGGAGCATAGAAATTAGATGCAGGAGTAGGCCATTCAGCCCTTCCAATCGATACCTCCATTCAATACGATGATGGTTGATCATACAATCTCAGTATCTCATTCCCACCGTCTCCCCATATCCCTGGATCCCTTTAGCCGTAAAGGCCATGTCCAGCTCCCTCTTGAATATATCTAATGAACTGGCCCCAACAGCTTATTGTGGGAGAGAATTCCACAGGTTCACAACTCTCTGTGTGAAGAAGTTCTTCCTTATCTCAGTCCTGAATAAGCTTACCCCTTATTCTCAGACTGTGAGCCTTAATTCTGGACTCCCCCAACACTGGGAACATTCTTCCTACATCTAGCCTGCCCAGTCCCATCAGGATTTTATATATTTCGATAAGATCCCTTTCTCACTCTTCTAAATTCCAGTGAGCGCAAGCCCATTGAAGTCTGACAGCACAGCTATTACCCTGCACAGAGCAGGGTCTACCTTTTGGCTCTCAAAGCAATCAGCCAGGAACAGAGCAGTGCATTGTGGTAGCACATGGTGGAGACAGCCCGCTCCACTTAAAGGCAGTCTGTCCCGCCTTAAAAGATCACTTCACTGAATAACGTGAGGCTGCTGCAGAATGTTATTGCTACAATTCTGAAGAAGGCAAATGGAACATCAGAGCAGAGAAAGGACTCCCAGCCTCAAAGATGTCTTAGTTAGTATGCAGCAGGAATCAGAGCTGTGTCCTGGATAGATGTTGATGATTCAAATTTGAAGATTGGAACATAATTTCAAAATCAGATGTTGCACAGTTGGAATTTGCCTGACAACAAGGCAAATTGTAAAAAAAAAATTCAGAAGATATGGTTTATTCAAATGAGAAGTTACAATTTAGTTTGAGATAATATTCCTGAGAATATGTACAAGTATTGGGAGGGTATATTCAATGGAAAGATACTTTTGATAAAGACGCAGTTCAGATATATAATTCACTGCAAATCTGAATACACATTGATAAAACCACTAAAAGAACCAACAGTATTTTGCATTTATGAAAAGGCACACAGAAGATAAAAGTAAAACAAAATTTATCAAAAGGGAAAAGAAATGTTTTGCTGAGGCTTTCCATTGTAAAAGTGAGTTATGAACAGGCAGAATGAGCTGATGGCTTTAATTGGTTTGCAGACATAAGATTCTGTACCTAGGTACCTTGGTACAGAAAATGATGCTATAAGTGGCAACTTGTTTCACTGTACTCATGTTAGTACAAGTGACAGTAAAACTAACTGTAACTCTAAACGTGCACGTATCAATTTGCAGATGCCACTCGCCAGTCATGCCCTATCCCAGGATTGAAAGGAATTTATTCGAGTCTGGCTAGTTTGTGATGATAGGCAGTGAATCCACGCTGGTATTGTGGCGGCAGTTATAATGTCTTTGTTCTGTGACAGTCCACTATTGACTTGTATTGCAGACTCCACAGTAAACCAAAGGCTGTCTACTGGGTGATAAGGACGGTGAGCCTGGTGCATACTCACACATTGTTCTGTCGTGCACATAGCATGAAAGTCACATCATCACACGAAATGGAATTGAGCCGTTCTTTGATGTCCTATATAAACGCCACTTACAGATGTTGGAGCGTGGCTGGAGGAAAGGGTTGAGTTTTAGACTGCAGATAACCTTGGAGTGAGAGCTCAAGCTGAGATCATGGCTGGCTTTAGAAAGCTCAGCTGTGGACTGAACAGCTTAATGCTTGTTGACATTGACTGCAGGCTTTCTCCAGGTTTGCCAAAATTGAAAAAGAAACCGTTAAAAATCTTCCATAGGCTGCGCCATCAAAGGTCCATAAAGAAGTCCGTGGCCCTCCAACCAGCTGGCATTCTCACCATTCTTACCTGATACCCCTGTCTGATTCACCTCCTTCCCTCCTCTATTAGTGACAGGGCATGACTCCTTCTTTCTGCTCCTTCTCCCACCATCTCCAGCATAGCACCCAGACACTACTGAGTCCACTCTCTCTCCCATTGTGCCATTCCTCACTCTTCCCTAAATTACGCTTCCTTCAAGCACAACACCCAGGAAGCAATCCAGCCACAAGATACCTCCCTTTAAGAGATGCAAGCCAGCTTTAAGCAACACAGACTCTTTTTAAATGGTGCCAGTCCCTCCCCAGGTCCAGCCCCTGCTAATGAATTCCTCTCATGACAGTCAGCACTAGTTGGACATAGAAATGAGCCGACAACACAAAGTTGGCATGCGGTGTGCATTGCAATTAATAGCCTCAATTTAACCCCTCATTGTGATCCTAACCCCTTTGCATGCTAAACCATTTAGCCCTCTACAGTTATGAGGAGGGAAGGGATTATTTATGCTAAAGCAGAGGAGGGGAAAAGGATATTTAATTGAGGTTTGGAAAATCCTAATATTTGTTGATGGGAGAACAGGTAAAGACTTTTGCCCTAATCTCAACAGCAGCAGTAAGGAAGTATCAATTTAAAATGATCATGAGACAGTGGAGAAGTCTTGAAACAGAAAATGATACCTGCATCTCATTTTTTTCTCAGCCTCTTAGGCTCTTACTGGGGCTTTTCAATCATAAAGGCACACTAGCCAGGCCCCAACCACCATTAACTATGTACTGTCCCAGCCAGTCTTACTCTGTATTCAAGACTATATCCAGTACGGGTCAACAAACCTAAATGTATCAGCAATCTTCAGCCAAGTGTACTCTGAGCAGACATGAGCCCATTGGACAACAAAGGAAGTCAAGTTATCATCTCTATTCTGAAAAATATGTTGCTGGAAAAGCGCAGCAGGTCAGGCAGCATCCAAGGAGCAGGAGAATCGACGGATCAGAGCTGAAAAATGTGTTGTTGGAAAAGCGCAGCTCTGATCCCTGCTGCACCTTTCCAGCAATGCATTCTTCAGCTCCATTCCGTTGATTCTCCTGCTCCTTGGATGCTGCCTGACCTGCTGCGCTTTTCCAGCAACACATTTTTCAGCTCTGATCTCCAGCATCGACAGTCCTCACTTTCTCCTATCATCTCTATTCATCAAGTATTCAATATAAAGCATAATATTCTACAGGACGGATCATGTCTTGTTGGCCACACTGATCGATAGCAATAGAAACTCAGAAACTATGAATGAAATGTAAGTTTTTGCTCCTCGTCTGCCAATATCTCAAGTTGCTGATAAATGCACCTCACGGTTCACTGATTCAGCATCTCTCTAACTGTGAGGCATTAGCAATGACAGGGAGCTTTTCCAAATCTTAGGCCCCCAAGATTCATAAAGGCATATTGCACAGAAGTGGACCATTCACCCATTGAGTCCAGCAAAATGGACACACCAGTGAATGCAAACATAAACCCAGGATTGTATTGCCTGAATTTGGCAACCTCATGTTTTCTTTTATTCATTCATGTGATGAGTGCATCGCTGGCCAGGCCAGCATTTATTGCCCATCCCAGCATTTATTGCCCATCCCTAATTGTTAAGAGTCAACCCCATTGATTAGATTAGATTAGATTAGATTAGATTCCCTACAGTGTGGAAACAGGCTCTTCGGCCCAACAAGTCTGTTTGCTGTGGGTCTGGAGTCACGTATAGGCCAGAACAAGCAAGGATGGCAGTTTCCCTCCCTAAAGGACATTAGTGAACCAGATGGGTTTTTTTTTCTGAAAATCAACAATGGATTCATGGTCATCATAAGACTCTTAATTCCAGATTTTTATTGAATTCAAATTCCACCATCTGCCGTGGCGGGATTTGAACCCATCTCCCCAGAACATTACCTGGGTCTCTAGATTAACAGTCCAGCAACATTGTCACTAGATCATCACCTGCCCCTTAACCACTTCAGATTCATACATGCTGTACAACATATTTCTTCTTGCTATAATGTTTACACTGATAGTGGCACATTTTCAATAACGGACGTGTATATTGGCACTTTCATCAAAGTAGTGGGTGAATTAAAACACAACCAGACTAGATTCAGTGAGCAAAAAGCAACAGTCACTGGGTATGACAGTGAGACTATTATAAGCCAAGGACTCCTGATTCTCTGCCAAATGATTTCAATGGCTCCACAATGAGAGGTGTAGGCTAACAGTTCCCTGAATAGTGCCAAGAAAACTGAGCTGTATCAGCCCTATTAACTCCTAAATAACACAAAGGGTACAACATGGAGGTGTTGACAGAGGTGACATGAAAGGCGGCACGTGGCTCAGTGGTTAGCACTGCTGCCTCACAGCACCAGGTTCAATTCCATCCTTGGGCGACTCTGTGTGGAGTTTGCACATTCTCCCCATGTCTGCAGGGGTTTCCTCCGGTTACTCCGGTTTCCTCCCACAGCCCAAAGATGTGCAGATCAGATGAATTGGCCATGCTAAATTGCCCGCAGTGTTAGGTGTATTAGTCAGAAGGAAATGGGACTGGGTGGGTTATTCTTTGGAGGGTCAATGTGGATTGGTTGGGCCAAAGGGCCTGTTTCCATACTGTAGGGAATCTAATCTAATCATCGAAAGGGAAACATTTGAACAAAGTGGCCCCTTCTCACCAGCTCACTCATTAAATTCTGGGTGAGAAATCCATTGACAATCTTCTTGACCAGCCGTCAAGTTGTCAATTAATGACTAGTTATAAGCCTTAGCTTGCCAATTGCCCAAACACCAGCCTTCCCAGCAGTTGAGAAAAGTGGGGCTAATTTCCCAACCAGGGTGACCTGCTTTTAGGTTGGGGGTGTCTGAAAGTCACTACTCCATCCTCACCTCCACACCACCTGGATGCTGGGAGGGCCCATGGATCCTATGTATAGGTTTAAAAACAGAACCATATCCCATTTCCATCACATACACTTCTCACTGTGAGTGTAAGAAATGACATTCTGGTTAGTTAACAAATTCCCAGAGAATAACACTGAAGCATGTTTCAAAGTGACCTTTGCAAACCGTTTATATGAATGTGGTCAGAAGCAGCAACCCAAGTTAGTCCTGCCTTCCTGAACTTGGGGGAACTGAGGACAATTAGAACCTGTGACGCTCTAGGCCAGCTGAGAAAATGTACAGCAGAGAGCAGTGATCACACCTAGGATCTGTAAGGTCTGTATGCCAGAAACATTGAGGTTCCCTTCCGTTGATACAACATTGTGCACTCTGCAAATATAGACAGTCATTTATGTGGCATTTTCCAAAACCTTGGAGCATCCCAAAGTACTTTGCAACCAATTAAATACTTTGGCAGGAGAGTCCCCCTGTATTGGAAAGGTGGAAATTGTGCACAACAAGATCCCAGGTCCTGCAATGACATAATGACCAGTGAATTTACCCTCAGGCTGAATGAGTAATATTAGTCAGGACTCTGGGGAGAATTTCTGTCCTCTTCTTTAAAGCTTGAAAGAGCAGATACAATCCTGCTTAAACATTAAATTTCCAAGGCTTCACTTCAGTCAGTCTGCGACACCAAGATAATAGCCTGAATTTTGTGTCAAAGACTTTGAACCCATTGCACTAATCTCCGATGCAGGAGTGCTACCAACTGAACTAGCTTCAGTATACCTTGTGCATCATCCTGCAATTCAGCCAAACATCTTCAAAAGGGAGCCTTTCCCTAATATGCTGGGATATTAAACCAGCAGGAGAGAAAGCTGATTGGCAATCTCTTAAACAGTGTACATTACCCCTATGCACATGATTCAGATCACAGTTACCTTATCTGGAAATCCAGACAATACCCTTAATAAACACTGAAGTGGTTATTAATATACTCACAACTGCCTTTCTTACTCTTTAACTCTAACTCCTTGTGCAGTTCCTCAAGAAAGCACCAGGCAGGTCAAGCCCTGTTGCTTGCAAAAGTTTGTCAGATATTTTTAGATTAGATTAGATTAGATTCCCTACAGTGTGGAAACAGGCCCTTCAGCCCCACAAGTCCACACTGACCCTCCAAATAATAACCCACCCAGACCCATTGCCCTCTGACTAATGGACAATTTAGTATGGCCAATTCACCTGACCTGCACATCTTTGGACTGTGGAAGGAAACCGGAGCACCCAGAGGAAACCCACATAGACACAGGGAGAATGTGCAAACTCCAAATTTATATTGTGGATGTTGTTTAATTTTATTCATTCGTGGGATGTAGCCATCACAATGCTGGACACAGCATTTATTGCCTATCTCTAACCACCCTAGAGAAATTGGTGGTGAGTTGCCTTATTGAACAGTTCCTTTGGATACAAGATCAATGTAGTTAGAAACGGAACTGCAGGACCTTGACCACGCAACAGCAAAGGAATGGTGATATAGTTGCAAGTCAGGATAGCGTAGTGATTGTTATGAGGTGAGCTAGAATCTGGCTTCACTGGTAAGGTCGTAAATTGCCCATCCCTAAATGACCTTGTACTGAGTGACTTGCTCGGTCATTTCAGAGGACACATTTCAATACATGCATCGATTTAGACCCCAATCTATCTTCCCTTGAAGAGAAGAACTGGAAGCAACATCACCCACCTTAAGAAACTAAGACCTATAAATAGGCAGGTGGTACATACCACCAGTGCTTCACTGGAGACTCTCACTGATGATTTTACCTAGTATGGTGACGAAACGTCTGAAACAAACCTTCCAGCTCAGCGAGCTAACTAACATACCTATCATCAACCAGAGCTACAAATCTTCTCAAAAATCACTATTTCAGAGGACAGTTAAGGGTCAATCACATTAGTATGAGTCTGGAGTCATGTGGCAGTCAGCCTGGGTAAGAATGGCAGATTTCCTCCCTTAAGGAAATTAGCTGTCACATGATCACTGAGACTACCTTTATATTCCAGATTTATTAATCAACCTGCTGCCATGTGAGAATTACTTTTAAAAATTCATTCATGGGCATCTCTAGCTCAGCTCTTGCCATTAGTTGATCTCGAGAAGGTGGTGGTGAGCTACCTCTTGAACCACTGCAATCCATGTGTTATAGATTCACCCACAGTGTCATCAGGGAGGGAGATCCAGAACTTTGGCCAACAACACTGAATGAACGATAATACATTTCCAAGTCTGGTTGGTGAGTGTCCTGGAGGGGGACTTGTAGTTGCTGGCTTTCTTATTGCTCCCCAGAGCATTAACCTGGTCCCTGCATTCTATTCCAGTGGTATTACTGTTATTCCATCACCTCTCCCTCAGGAAATCATTTCCTATCCTCCATCTGTATTCAAGCAGCTTCCTTGCCTCTTCCTCAAGTTATAACACCACTTATGTTTTTGTAAAACAAAGATCATGTAATGTTCTTCTCCAGATTTCAACTTCAAAATTTGGTGATTGAACATGCTCTCAGTCAAAAATAGGAACACGATCGATTCTTTATTTTGGAGTTACTAGTGGTTTGTAGTTCCATTATTGTTGAGAACCTGCTCCATGGAAATCACTGAGATGTTAAACGTGGACGGCATACACTAAGGCTGAAGGAAAATACAAGGAGACAAGATAGATCAGGAAATAGGAGAAGGCATTGCCAACTTGGCTTTTAAAAATGTTGATTGTGGGGAAAAAGAAGGATTGAGGAAAGGGAAAGAATTGCACGGATTAAAGATCTTGAGAAAGCAAGAGTTCAAATTTGAAGCCAACATGATGTGTTTTGACAACAACATGACCAACTTGCATGGAGCACAGGAAGAAGCAGAGAAATATATACTTATAATTTAGGAGGTTTAAAAGAGGATTGTGCAGAGAGTTAATGACCATGTGATGGCGTGGAATACCAAAATAAAATCTTTTAGGATTGGCACGATAAGAAGTTATCTGAGCTCTCCCAGTAGTATAAAGCCATTAATAGCCATGTAGGCTTCCATTGTGTGGTTCTGATTCTCATTGCCAATCCAGAGGATTGTTCCAGAAACCACAAAAACAACGAACTTTTTGATTCCTAACACGTCAGGATTTAACAGTGAGGTCTGTCATTGGGACAACCAACAAACTATGCAAATTCAAAAAGGGAGAGCTATATTTCCCAGGACTGAGCCTCAATCTTCTTAGAAACGAGAATGGAGATTTTCTTGCAGTCAATAAATCAAGTGGCTAGAAAGCTTTACTTTGTGTACTTCACCTCTTTTTCTCTGCTAATGCCAATTCGCAGTTTCCAAAAACAAGAATGGAGAAACATGAGCCCTCACTGAATTAGGAATCAGAGGCACTTCCCTTGGCAGAGGTGTTGAACAGAGATATACAGCCAGAGAAACGTTCAGATGGATTTATGAAGATCCTTTTGAGTGTACACACAGAAACCTTTATGTGTTTTGATGCCTAGTCACCACTGCAACCAATACAATTGTGGGCCCAACTAGCATTAGTCTGCAGTATTCCGCAAATTTGTATTTCTTCAGTTTGGAAATTAAGCCTGCAACTGAGACAAGATTTAAATAAGAAGATCTCTTTGCAAGGAAAAGCTATATGAGAAAGATATAGATACACAAGCAGAATATTTGATTTTGTGCTTATTTCATCAAATGTGACATTTTACTTCAGAGCTGAATAAATGGTATGTTTTTGTTCTTGTTTTTCCTATTTGCATTCCTCACAGGGGTGAACAAGCACTCACTAACAATCCAAACACAAAAGGCAACTTCTACACCAACCTGTGGAATCTTCTAACCAAAGGTTGTGCAAAGGTTTCTCCTGCCTTCTCCATATTGTTACTCAAACAAAATAAACTTCCAACTGCCTTCATTTCCCACATCAGTAAAGAAAATATTGATGAACAGAAAAGTAGACATGGATTTATTTCTACTAAACATGGGGAGAAATTGTGATTTTGAGCAATGGTGGCAAATGAGAAATTCATCCATTTGCACTTAACACACCAGCAGCTGGTTCGCTCAGTTGGCTGGTAGCTGGTTTGCGGTGCCAAAAGCATGGGCCCAATTCCTGCACTGGCTGAGGTTAGCATGAAGGACACTCCTTCTCAATCTCTCCCCTAGCCTGAGGCATGATGACCTTCAGATTAAACCTGTTGTTACTCCCTCTCTCTATGAGAGAGGAGAGCTATGGCAACTTCACCTTTACGCCAACATCAATGGTAGCAAAGATGATGAAAGACAATCTGAAATCAAACTTCTTCTCTTTTGGCATTGCCAACAGGTCAAGGAAGGCTTTCAACATTGGCAGTCCCAGTTCATGTCAGGAATGCTCTCAGGCAATATGACAACTCAAAGTAGTTAGAAAAATCACAACTTGGGGCATGTGGAATCTTCCAATTTGCCGTATATTTCCGTGTGTAGAGACCATTTTCTAGCTCTCGAAATAACCATTCTACAGATGAAAAACCACATAGTGAGGTCAGCAAGTTATTTCACTCTGGATTAAAGTATAGCACATCCTCCATGGCATCTGATGGACACACCTGAATATTTGCAAGCATGGAGTCATAGATAATACAGAAGCAGACTCTTCGGTCCAACTCATCCATGCTGACCAGATATCCTAAATTAATCAAGTCCATTTGCCACCATTTGGGCCATATCCCTCTTAACCCTTTCTATTCGTATACTCATCCAGATGCCTTTTAATGCACTAGCCTCTACCACTTCATCTGGCAATTTGCTCCATATATGCACCACCCTCTGTTTGAAAGGGTTGCCCCTTAGATCCCTTTTATATCTTCCCCTCTCACCTTAAACTTATGCCCTTGAGTTTTGTACTCCCCCACCCCAGGAAAAATGTCTTGAGTGTCCATGCCCCTCATGATTTTATAAACATCAATAAAGTCACCTCTCAGCCTCCGATGCTCCAGAGAAAAACGCCCCAGCCTATTCAGCTTCTCTCTATAGCTCAAACCATCCATCCCTGGCAACATCCTTGTAAATGTTTTATGAACCCTTTCAAGTTTCACAGCATCCATCCTATAGCAGGGAGGCCAGAATTGCATGCGGTATTCTAAAAGTGACCTAGCCAATGTCGTGTACAGCCTCAACATGACCTCCCAACTCCTATATTCAATACTCTGGCCAATAAAGGAAAGTATACCAAATGCCTTCTTCGCTATCTTATCTACCTGTGACTCCACTTTCAAGGAACTATGAACCCGCACTCCAAAGTCTCTTTGTTTAGCGTACTCCCTAGGACCTTACCATTAAGTGTATAAGTACTGCTCTGATTTGCATTTCCAAAATGCAGCACTTTACATTGAACTAAATTAAACTCCATCTGCCATTTCTTGGCCCATTGGCCCATCTGATCAAGATCCCATTTTACTCTGAGGTAACCTCCTTTGCTGTCCACTACACCTCCAATCATGTAATGAACTCTGCCTTACCTTCTACAAGCCAACTGCAGCTCCCAATGACTGCCTTACATGTGACCAGTTAACAGTTTTTAGGCTTTACCTTACCATAATGAACCACAGGGGAGTTTGAATATATAATTCACATCTCTACGTAAGATTCCATCATATTCAAATAGATGTTAACATCTTTTTGTGGAAACATGATGAAAATATGAGACAAAGGATCTTCAGATGTACATCAGCGTGTATTCTGGTATTGGAATCTCCTTCCAAAGCAAGTCCTGACTGCACTGCAACATCAGGGTATTATTGCCAAATTCCACAGACTGTCAATAATAAGCAAGAGTACACCATTCTACACTGTATTGTTTACTCATTGTATTATAGGTAATGTCTCCTGAGGGATGGTAAATAGTGGTAATGTTACAGAGATAGCAATCCTGTGTGACAGATAAATGCTTTCGAGGAAAATTCTTCCAGAGCATCTGGGAGAATTTAACTTAAGTGAATTAATAAATGTGGAATGTCTTAATGATGGATCAGATCTAAAGTGCAATGGACATTTTAAATTTTCTTTCCAGAATGTGTTTCTGGAAGAATGCTGCTACAACAAAAAAAAGACAGTAAATTTAGGGTTGGCTGACAAAGTCATGTGTGGAACCCATGGGATGTCACTCCTGCAGAGTGTCTGGTCCACTTGAGTCATTCAATTATATCAAAATGGTGCAGAAAGGGTGAAGAATTCCCTTCTGGATGGCAATGTGGGTGTCCATACATGATATGTTCTGCAATAATTCTTGAGGGGTGGTCACAAAAAGCTGGCCTTGCCATTGACATCGTCATTGCAAGGACAAGCCAGTAAAAGATCCAACTTGGAGGGGGTAAAGTCAACTTTGGCTTTGGGGAGGAATAGACATGATGAGGGTAGTTCTTTTTAAAAATGAATCATTAAACAATTGCTCAACCATTTCAACTCGATAAATGCACTTAGACAAGTGTTCAAGCTTGTGGTGCAGAGGTAATGCCCCTACCTCAGAACCAGGAGACCTGGATTCAAGTCCCACCTGTTCCAGATGCATGCATAAGCATTTGAGAACAGGTTGCTCAGAAAATGTCAAGAATTGCTTTGATTCTTTCGGAGCTGAGCCAAGCAAATTTGAAAAGCATTGAATCTCATCCTCAGCCTACACCATTGTGGTTGGCTTCAGCTAATAGTAAGAATCAGCGCCAGCATCCCTGCCTTACTGAGGAGGAAATAACAACTATGATTGCTGCTGTCCCAAATACAGGATGGTTGCTCATTATCCAGTGAACCTTACTGAGAGAATGTGCATGGAGCAAAGTGATGCTTGCATTAGTCTTGCTATTGATGGCTTCCATTTTTGAACAGGCTTGTGAACTCTCAATCTTGAATCCCATTTATAGAATGGTCACTTGACCAAGACTCTAAAGGACTGCATGTGAGAGTCAGTGCCTTCGGTCAGGAGGGAAACCATGATGTGGAGATGCTGGTGTTGGACTGGGGTTAAAAATCACACAACACCAGGTTATAGCACAACAGGATTATTTGGAAGCACTAGCTTTCGGAGCGCTGCTCTGGAGAATAAGATTGTAAGACACAGAATGTGTAGCAAAAGCTTAAAGTGTCATGCAACTGATATGATATATTGAACGAACCTGAATTGTTGTTAAGTCTTTCATTTTATAAAATGGATTGCAGTTTTTGGTTCATTAATATGTAAATCCCAGAACTTCTTTTAAGTCAACGTTTCGAGATAACTTAAGTTTTTATAACAAAAGGTGACATCTCAGCTCAGACAATGCATTGAAGATGTGAGGTTAGTCTGTCTGTATCCCAATCTTGAGTCAGACTGGTTCTATTTCCAAGGTGGAATTTACAAAATATTACATGGATTGACGCCTGCATTGACTTCCTGCAGATTGTGCATGTTTTGAACAAAATAGAATGTATCTGCAAATATAATTCTGCAAATACAAAGTCACCCCACAGACTTATACGTGTGTGTGCATGCATGAGAGAGAGAGAGAGTGTGTGTGCATGTGAGAGAGTGTGTGTTTGCATTTGTGAAAGCTTGGTAAAGTGTGTGTGTGTGGGTGTGATGGAGGAGAAGACTGTGAGAGGGTGTGTACGTGGGTGTGAGTGCAGGGGATGTGTGTGTGTGTGTGTGAGCATGTGGATGAGAGACGGTCTGTGTGAGTGTGTGAGTATGTAAATGAGTGTGTATGTGTGCTCGTGTAGTGTGTGTGTGAGAGTGTGTGAGAGAGAGAGAGAGAGTATAGTGTAATGGGGTCACCTGTAGTGTGACATGAACCCAAGATCCCGGTTGAGGCCATCCCCATGGATACAGAACTTGGCTATCAGTCTCTTCTCGGCTACTCTGCGTTGTTGCATATCCCAAAGTCTGCCTTGGAGGATGGTCAACTGACAATCTGAGTCTGAACGTACCGGAACGCCGAAGTGTTTCCTGACTATGAGGGAACACCAGATGGGGTGACAATCCTTTGCTACAAATTCGGTGTCTTATGGTCTTAATCCCCACAACCACTTGATGAAGGAGCAGCGCATCAAAAGCTAGTGCTTCCAAATAAACCTCTTGGACTATAACGTCGTGTTGTGTGATTTTTAACTTTGTTAAGAGGGAAAGGAAAGTTGGAGGGGAAAAATATTAACAGCTACAATAATTAACAGATTAACATCTGTTTGAAAGTGAGGAATGTGTGTTTAAATACTTTTGGATCACTCATTCTACCTTTTCATGAAAAACAGGAAGAGATATGTATTTTCTAAAAATGGTGCTCTCCTGAGATCTGACAAAAATGTGTGAGAGTTACCACAGGTAACCTTTGCTCAGTGAAAAAAAAGTGCTTACTTCCAATTTCGGAGGGAGAGAAACTCTAAAATAGTTACAGCAGCCAGACTTGGATTGGCAACATCCAGTGCAGAGACTTTGCAAGCTATCAGATTTCTGAATGAGATTTTTGAAAATGTTTTGTATCTCGCTGCAAACTACTAGGTTGTGAAATGAGGGTGAAAAGAAAACTATCTTCAAAATGATGAATTGTTCTATCAGTTAGGTCAGCTCTCATGTTGGCTTAGTGGGTGAATGGAGGTCCCCATATTCATTCAATTCTACACCAGAGACTTTATGTTTAATCCCTGATCTTTCCTTAGAGTTTATTGATTTCAGCTAGTGTGGTATTCAGTATCCCTGAACTAGACAGGGAAAAGTCAGCCAGGACTCCCATTCTAATTGCTAACGTGTGAGTCCAACGTGGATAGAATCATTGAATCGTATGTACAGTTGTCTGTCATGCAGCCCATTCCAAGTGTTCCAGCTCTTTGAATGAACTGCCCAATTGTATCCCACAATTTACCATTTTCACTGTAACTTGAAAAATTACTCCAGTGAGCTCTAATTATCTTTTGGAAGTTCCTAATTCCAAAAGTGGGTGTGAGAGCACAAGGACTTGGATGTGCACATGTGTATCTGTGATTGAGGGTGACAAGACATGCTGAGAGCAGTTAATAAAACATCCTGGTCTTTATTAACAGAGACATTGGGTACAACAGAAAGGGCGTGATGCTGAACTTGTATAAGACATTAATCGAGAGTGTGGAATCCTGATGAAGGGCTTATGCCTGAAACATTGATTCTCCTGCTCCTTGGATGCTGCCTGACCCTTTGTTTTTCTAGCACCACACTCTCAGCTCCGATCTCCAGCACTTGCAGTCCTCACTTTCTCCTCGTATAAGACAATAGGTTGACTTCAGCTTGAATATTGCACCCAGTTCTGAGCACTGCATTTCGGGAAAGAGGACGTAAAGGAATTGGAAATAATGCAGAAAAGATGGATGAGAATGGTTGCAGGCATGAGAACTTTCAGTGTTGGTGATAGAGTGAGGAAGATAGGGGTGCTAAAAGTTAGGAACAAGTTTTCTTACAGAAGGATGAAGAAGCCACAGGCTTAATGTAATTGAGACAAGTCGCAAAAGCAATGAGAATAGAATCTTTGTCACGCAGTAAGTGGTTAGTGCTTTGAATGCACAGGCTTATCAATCAGAAAGCTAACGCAATGGGCCAACAGCCTCCTTCTGTCCTAAAGCTATTCTGCAATTCTGAGGAGCCTGCTTCCACCCTTCCTTCAGGCAATGTGTTCCATATCTGAGCAATGCCTGGGTGGGATTTTATCACCAATGTGCCACTTCCACTCTCTTTTTGTTTCCCATTTCAGACATGATTACAGTTAAAGTTTAACGTGCAAACAGCATGCAGGGGAGTCAATTCCATGGCAGGGAGACGTTTTCCAAACAGCAACCTGACATCAGCTGATGGCCATAAAAAAAGACTCCAGGACAAATAGAGAGGGACTTTTCATCAACTTTTCTGCTCAACCCCATTACAGCTACATGACCTGGCAATTTCCCTTATAAATATCTCACATTACACTGGTTTCAGTTTATTCATATGTGCATCGTAACTATTCCTTGAGATTAGCTTTGCCAGAAAGCTAAACATATGCCTCAAGATTGGTAAGTATTAATGATTACAGGGGATTGAGGGAAATTTCCTTATTGTAGAAGAAAAATACTTTATGTTTGCTCTTTAATGAATGATTACATTAATATCCAGTGTTACATTCACTGCAGGACATAGCTGAACAGGCAACTGGCCCTCCTTTCCACCCCATATTGTCCGAGAGTAGTCTCAGAGGAGGGTAGTTGAAAGATTTATGGCAGATTCAAAATCCTGTCAGGACACTGTAGAGTAGCAGTAAACTTTCTACCCCCTGACATGGATGTAAAAGATCACATGGCACTTCTCAGAAGAACAACATGTTGAGGTTGTAGGACATTGGTGAGGAGAAAGTGAGGACTACAGATGCTGGAGATCAGAGTCGAGAGTGTGGTGCTGGAAAAGCACAACAGGTCAGGCAGCATCTGAGGAGCGGGAGATTTGATGTTTTAGGCATAAGCCCTTCATTCCTGAAGGGCTTCTCTTGCCCCTTGGATGCTGCCTGTGCTTTTCCAGGACATTGATGAGGCCTCTTCTGGAACAGTGTCCAGTTCAGATCGCCTTGTTATAGGAAGGATATTATTAAGCGAGAGAGGATTCCGAGGAGATTAACTCAGATGTTGCCACGTATGGTAGATAAAGAAAGGCTGGACAGGCTGGGACCTTTTCTTACTGGAGAGTAGAAGCTTGCCAGGCAAAAGTGGGTACTGCAGATGCTGGAAACCAGAGTTTAGATCAGAGTGGTGCTGGAAAAGCACAGCAGGTCAGGCAGCATCCGAAGAGCAGGAAAATCGACGTTTCGGGCAAAAGTCCTTCGTCGTCCTATTGCTGATGAAGGGCTTTTTCCCGAAACATCGATTTTCCTGCTCCTCGGATGCTGCCTGACCTGCTGTGCTTTTCCAGCACCACTCTGATCTAAACAAAAGAACATCCATCTGTTCTAACGAATACTAGTTTGATAATACAGACCTTGTAGAGGTTTATAAAATCGTGAGGGCTATAGATAGGATGGATGGTAGTGTCTTTTCCCTAGGATGGGGGATTTCAAGACTAGGGGCCACATTGTTAAGGTGAGAGGACAATGGTTTAAAAAAGACATGAAGGGCAATTTTTTTACACAGACGGTAGTTCAGGTATTGAATGAACTTCCTGAGGAAGTGATGGATGTGGGCACTGTTACAACATTCCGATGCCTGGAGGAAGAACGCCTCATCTTCCACCTCGGAACACTTCAACCCCAGGACATCAATGTGGACTTCACCAATTTCCTCATTTCCCATTCCCCCACCTCACCCCAGCTCCAACCTGCCAGCTCAGCACAGTCCCCATGACTTGTCTTACCTGCCTATCTTCCTTTCCACCTATCCACTCCACCCTCCTCCCTGACCTATCATCTTTATCCCCACCCCCATTCACCTATTGTACTCTCTGCTACTTTCTCCCCACCCCTACCCTCCCTCATTTATCTTTCCGCCCTTCAGGCATTCTGCCTGTATTCCTGATGAAGGGCTTTTGCCCGAAACGTCGATTTTCCTGCTCCTCGGATGCTGCTTGAACTGCTGTGCTTTTCCAGCACCACTCTAATCTAAACTCTGGTTTCCAGCATCTGCAGTCATTGTTTTTACCCACTGTTACAACATTTAAAAGACAATTTGATAAGGACATGAGTAGGAAAGGTTTGGAGGGATATGGACCAGGAGCAAGCAGGTGGGACTGTTTTAATTTGAAATTATGTTCGGCATGGACTGGTTGGACCAAAGGGTCTGTTTCCGTGCTGGATGACTCTATAACTCTGCGGCTAACAGCAGCAATAATCTCAGTCAAGAATTAATATTTATTCTTCAACCAACAAAACATTCCGATCTGATCATCATTGCATTGCTTTTGTAGGAGTTCTCTGTGTACAAATTAGCTGCCGTGTTTCATACATCACAACATACATTAAAAATACTCAACTGTTAGTAAAGCACTTTGTGACTTTCGAAGTGACTACAGAAATAAATTCAAGTCTTTTTTTATTGTGTTTTGATTTATACTAGATATTGTCAGCCAACCTTGTATCGTCTGACCTACCAATAATGTCAGTAATTATGTGTAGAATATGCGCAGTAATTGCTTTTTCATCCCTCACTTTTAGTCAAATATGTACATAATCTTTCTCTCTCTACTGTAATAGGCGTCAGTGAGCTAAAGCCAGCTGTACTGAACTGGCAAGCAGACTTTTTCTTTCCATTAGTGCAAGTGAATTGTGCCCCAAGGGTTGTGGCTGCTTATAATGAGCTGGGTAAGCTTTGATTAATTGAGTCTCGCGCAGTTAATCATAGTTTCACCATCGAGTCAGTTATATCTTAGGAAACTGACACACCAACTTGCCATTTGTTATATCACTTGCTATTCTTTTCTAAACTGTTTGATGAAATTGTATACCATGTGAGTGAGGTATGACTAATTCTGTATTTAATACTGACATATTTGACTTCCAGCTTTCCCTGTGACTCTACAAGCTGTTAATCACCGGAGGCTTCATTCAGAACTGGTCAGTGTGGTTTATCTCAGAGGGCGGACAGACCTGAACACCGGTTAATGGGCTTCTGCACGGCCACCCTCGTCTTTCTCTTTCTGATGCTGAGTGACCAGACCAGCACTTGCAGTTTTTCTGGTGCAATTTTGAATCATTTTAAATAACCACGTGCATTTTTAATGTCACAAAAAATCCAAATACTTATCACAAGAGTATTATTGGACAAAGCCGCATGAGGGCACATGATTAAGAGTGCGATCAAACGGGTAGAAGAGGAGGTGCATCTGAAAGAAAAGGACAGGTTAATATTCAGGTTCACTGCAGTTTTAAAATGAACACCCTTCTTTTCAACTCCCTTCATGACCTCACTCCTTGCTATCATTCCTCCAAAGCCATACCCGTTCCGAATAATTACACAACTCCCATTTGGTCTTATTCACATCCCTGATTTGAATAGCATCACCATTACTGGCCTTCAGCTACCCAGGTTCCAAATTTTGAAATTCCCTCCTTAAATCGCTCTGCCTGTCTAACTCACTCTCCCCCTTAAGATGTCCCTTCCGACCTACCTAGAGAAACTGAGGAATGATTCCCGATGAAGGGCTTATGCCCGAAACGTTGATTCTCTAGCCTCCTCGGGTACTGCCAGACCTTCTGTGCTTTTCCAGCACCACACACTCTCAACTCTGATCTCCAGCATCTGCAGTTCTCAGTTTCTCCGGGTAGGTTAGAATGGGGCATCTTAAAGAGGAGAGTGAGTTAGACAGACAGAGAGATTTAAGGAGGGAATTTCAAAATTTCGAGCCTGGGTAGCTGAAGGCCAATAACAGTGATGCCGTACAAATCAGGGATGTGAATAAGATCAAATGGGAGTTGTGTAATTATTCTGAAGGGAATAGGAGAGATAGCAAGGAGAGAGTTGAAAAGAAGAGTGTTCATTTTAAAACTGCAGTGAACCTGAACATTAACCTGTCCCTTTCTTTCAGATGCACCTCTCAATTCTAGTTTCTGCTAAGCCCATTTGTAATCCCCAGCCCCTCCAATAGGAGCCTTCATCTATCAGCTAATGCCATTTGACAGAATAACATAGATGTGGCGACATTGGGGGAGGGCCACCTCCTCATGAAATCAATATTGTATTTATTGCAACCCAACACACCCTCACTATATAATAAAAGCAATATAATTGGGTCCTAGGCAACAGGAATGTTCTCTTTAAATTGTTGAAATTTTCTGTTTGGATTGTAGAGCAAATATCCCTGCACAAAATTCCAAAAATAAAGTTGGTGTTACACTTTTGAACAAAACAGGCAAATTGAATAGGTCAACGATTTCCTAATAAGCCAGCCATTGATTTCACTTCAAAAACATCTCGCTGTCAATGAGCACTACTGAGACACATTTCCTTTTTCTCCATATTCAAGGATCCAGCTTCCTCCATTCAAGCACCCAGTTTCCTTTTTAGAAACACAACAAGTGCTGTGTTTAGCTCGAAACATTTCTCCACTAGCCTTCAGCAAACAGAACTTATGCAAAGGCGCTTGGCAGATTCATCCCCTCAGAGCTACGAGTTGAATATTGACGCTCCTTTCATGCCAACAGCAACATCTGATGGGAGCACATTTGCCAAGTCACAGACAGAATGGTTGGCACCATAAGCAAGATTTGCTTCTGGGCTCATAGCATGCTCATTCACGTTAAAGAGAGAAGTGTATATTGCTCACATATAGCACATAACTTTCCTTCCTGATTAGAACCACTGAGTACTTCCAAATGCAAGAAAATTTTAAGTCATACTGAGTGAGGTGGACAATTGAATATTGACAGTGTATATTGATATTGGCCAGCTATACAATACATTCACCATTTCTCATTAAACCTCGCTGCCATATTGAATTATAAAATATTTCTACACTTTTAAAGAGTTCCCTTTTTAATGTCAGAATGAAAACTAAATAAATACAATAGATTAATTGTTCTGGGCTATGAAAAGCTGCAGGAGGTCACTGAGGACATAGGTGACTGTACAGTTTTGGAGCTGAGGTTTGACTAAGTTATAGTTCATTGGAAAAATGTGTTGAGAAATGGGTTTAAGATGTGGTTTGGGTTAAAATGTACTCAGTAAGAATCAGAGGAACTTAATCAACAGAAGGGAGAATTTAAAGAGGAGAAATAGTAACGGATGTTAGAGGGGATGGGCGTACATAGTGAGTGGCTCCCTACGGAGATGTCGGCACATCTTAGTGGGGGACTGTACATCTGTATATGATCATGTGCAGAACACGCTAATGTCTTACACCAGAACCTGGTCTCCAGTTGTCTTGAAAGTCTCTTGCCATTGGATGAATACCGCACTCTGCCGAGATTGTGTGGTAGTTGATGTGCAATAACCACCCTATTATAAAAAGATTGCACATAAATATTTCTGTGGGTCAAGTTTTCAGTGAATACGGGTGGAAGGTGTGGGCTCAGAATAGGCAAATGGTATTGCAAAAGTGGAAGCACATCCTCATAGAAATGGATCCGATGGATGTTTGATCCTCTCACCTTAAAAATATGCCCCGTCATCTTGAAATCTTTCACTCAAGGGAAAAGACACCTTATGTGTACCCCTCATGATTATATAAGGCTCGATAAGGTCACCCCTCAACCTCCTATGCTCCAGTCAAAAATGTCCCAGCCTATCCAGCACAATGCCAGGTTATCGTCCAACAGGTTTATTTAAAAGCACTAGCTTTCGGAGAGCTGTCCCTTCATCAGGTGGTTTCACAGCATTGCTCCAAAAGCTACTGCTTCCAAATAAACCTGTTGAATTAAAACCTGGCGTCCCGTGATTTTTAACTTTGTACACCCCAGTCCAGCACTGGCTCCTCCACATCATGCTTTATAAAGCACGTATCAGTGCAGAGATGAAAAGGGGCTAGTCTGGTTCACACAAGGTTTAGGTTTCAAGTCAATAATGAAACCGTACCGCAATATCCAATCAGTTAAAGATGGCAATGATGAAGAGGGCGAGGTGATTTTTATTGGTCAGTGAACTGATGAGATGCAGCACAAAGCTGGGGAATAGACAGGAGAAAAGATTTGCAACCTTCTTACCAGTTATGGAATCAGGAAGAGAAAGAGATTTTCTTGAAGCTTTTTGTCTTGCACTTATCAACGCTCAGGAATACAAATTCAAGGGGACAATTAACATTCATAGTGCTTGAGAGGAGAATCCTGTTAGTAGGTGGTCTCTGATTGGTCGAGGCAATGCCAGGGCGAATGCACCCATTAATACTGAACGACTGTCTCCTCGTCCACAGCAATGTCGCTACCGATCAGAGTCAACTTGTCAAGCAATCAGCACTCCTTTCATACAACAGAAATATTGGTTTGCATCTGTCAAATAATACTCTTGTTTGCAAATTATTCTCATGAGAGAAAGGTGAAAGGATTTGACAAAGTGTGTCTTTTTCCAGCAATGTTCACGATCTGTACTAGCATATAGAATCCCTACAGTGTGGGGGCAGGCCATTCAACCCATCAAGTCAACACTGACCCTCCAAAGATCATCCCACCCAGACACATCCCCTTACCACTTCCTGGAAACCCTGCATTTCCCATAGCTAATCCACCCAACCTATATATCTCTGGATATTGTGCAATTTGGCATGGCCAATTCACCTAACCTGCACATCTTTGGCACTGTGGGAAGAAACCGGAGCCCCCAGAGGAAACCCACACAGACATGGGGAGAATGCGCAAACTCCAAGTAGGCAGTCACCTGACGGTGGAACCGAACCCCGGGGCCCTGGTGCTGTGAGGCAGCAGTGCTGACCACTGATCAACTGTGCCAACCTGATAGGACTACTTATAAAATCACTACTGCCAGGAGGAGGCCATTTAGTCTATTTAGTCCATACTAACCCCTTGGAGCCCATTCCAGTCATTCCCTTTGCATTCCCTAATGGGCACTGACTTCCAGCTCATGATCACCCTTGATGATATATGCATGGTCCATTGATCAGGGAAAAAGTGAACAAATGTACAGCTAGAATGTGGTTACAACACTCACCTGGCATCCTCCAACGCATAAGAGTGATGTCAATTTGATGTCAGGGCAGTCTTAACTTTGATTGGCAAGTTGCAGCTACTGAGCCAGTGACTGAGTCATCCCAGGCAGAGCAGGCATTCCACATCAGTGAGCTGAGCCAGTTATTTCAACTGCAGGGAGAGAGGCAGCCTCAGGCACTGTATAGGTCCCGACACTGGCTCTCCCAAAGAATTCCCTGAGGAGAACACATGCTGTTGCCTCGCTGTCCTATACAAACATCTTAAAAGAAAGTGAAGACACCTGCCTTTGGATCACCTGCAGCAAGCCCTTGAAGGACCACTGTTAGCCTACCCAACTGTGTTTCTGTAAGCGAAGTAGGTGTGTTAAGATGGTGCACAAATCAGTATTCTGAAGTGATTTAAGATTGAAGTAACGTCACAAAATCCTGACTTCACTCCCAAAAGAGATAGGTAAGTATCTGAGCCACAGTTGTAAAGTCATGGAGTGCAGGTTCACAGCTCCTTGAAAGTGGAGTCACAGGTAGATAGAATAGTGCAGAAGGCATTTGTATGTTTTCCTTTATTGGTCAGAGTATTGAGTACAGGAGTTGGGAGGTCATGTTGCAGCTGTACAGGACATTGGTTAGGCCACTGTTGGAATATTGCATGCAGTTCTGGTCTCCTTCCTATCAGAAAGTTGTTGTGAAATTTGAAAGGGTTCAGAAAAGACTTACAAGGATGTTGCCAGGATTGGAGGATTTGAGCTACAGGGAGAGGCTGAACAGGCTGGGGCTGTTTTCCCTGGAGCGTCGGAGGCTGAGGGGTGACGTTATAGAGGTTTACAAAATTATGAGGGACATGGATAGGATAAATAGACAAAGTCTTTTCCCTGGGGCCGGGGAGTTCAGAACTAGACGACATAAGTTTAGGGTGAGAGGGGAAAGATATAAAAGAGACCTAAGGGGCAACTTTTTCACGCAGAGGGTGGTATGTGTATGGAATGAGCCGCCAGACGATGTGGTGGAGGCTGGTACAATTGCAACATTTAAGTAGCATTTGGATGGGTATATGAATAGGAAGGGTTTGGAGGGATATGGGCCGGGTGCTAGCAGGTGGGACTAGATTGAGTTGGGATATCTGGTCGGCGTGGACAGATTGGACTGAAGGGTCTGTTTCCATGTTGTACATCTCTATAACTCTATGGGTGGTGGAGTGGTGAGGTAGGGATGGATGAACACAGGTAGAGAGTATGGCCTGATTGATCGATGGGAGGAATGAATTCCGATTGGTAGCTGGAAGGAAGGGTCGATCAGAGGAATGGAAGTGGGGAGAGGTTGGGATGGGAGTCAGGGGATGGAAGCACAGATCATGGATTGAATGTGGAATATTTCTCTCACTAAACCCACCATCCCCCACCCACTCCACCCCCACCAACCACCCAACCCCTCCTTCCATGCTGAGAATGGCTCAATGTTGCAGGATCAGCAATGGTAAATTGTTCAAAACAGCCCAGCGCATAATTTGGAGCACACACAAACAATGATAGGCAAGACATCCAGACTGCCCCATACAAGTGTATCACAATATACCTACATACCTTACTCACCTCTGGATACAAAGTGACTTTATGGGAGAAGAGACAAATCAGAAGAACATCCTGACGAATGGGAATAATAAATTTATTCTTTTTTTTATTCATTCATGAAACCAAGGCCTCCCTGACAATTCCAGCAATTATTGCCCAAAGAGCAGTTAAGAGCCAACCACATTGCTGTGGGTCTGGAGTCACATCTAGGTCAGACTAGGTAAAGATATCCACCTCCTTCCCTAAAGTACATTAGTGATCTAGATGGGTTTTTCCAACAATCGACAATGGTTTCACAGTCATCATTAGACACTTAGTTCCGGATTTGTATTCAAATTCCACCAACTGCTGGGGCAGGATTCAAACCCAGGTCCCCAGAACATTACCTGGGTTTCTGAATTAACATCCAAGGAGCAGGAGAGTCAACGTTTCGGGCATGAGCCCTTCTTCATGATTCCTGAAGAAGGGCTCATGCCCGAAATGTCGACTCTCCTGCTCCTTGGATGTTGCCTGACTTGTGCGCTTTTCCAGCAACACATTTTCAGCTCTGATCTCCAGCATCTGCAGTCCTCACTTTCTCCTCTCTGAATTAACAGTCAAATAATAAATCCACTGGGCCATTGCCTTCCACTTATACAAGAGTGGCACCATCTTCTTTTCAAAGATGTCTGCAAGCGAGAGACATGAAGTCACTGAACACGAATGTCGATAGTTGGGAGAACGTTGCAAGCGATTGCTCTCGTTGGAGGCTGGAATTGCGTAGAGGTCTAAAAAAAGAAGAGAAGGTGAGGCTTGCTGCTGAAGAAAAATGTACCGGCTGAAATAACTGCACCAAGACAACACCGGAGGGCAGTGCCTTCGAGAGCAGTCTCTTCAGCCATGACTACCACTCCCATGTGGGCCTCTACAGCCACAACAGATGCTGCTATACCAACAAAGATTGAAGCAAGGCTTCCCAGGCGCAGATCCATGGTCCCGTGAGACTAATGGATGCCACCATGAATATGGTATCCCTTTCTGACCCTCTTGGGCAATCAGAATTAGTCCAGGATCTTTGGATCTAATTAATACTACATTGTAACTATCCTTTCTACAAGGTGACCTTCAACGCATGTGATACAGGCTCAGTCCCCATTTGAAAGAAGATATGGAGAAGAAGAAAGTTTCAATTATTTACCAGTGAATGTTAAGTAGATCTGAGATGGACATCAATTCTTTTTGTGTGTTTGTGAATGTAAAACACAAGAACACCTAATACCCTATAAAATAAAACATTGTGTTGTAATTGAAATATTGAACTTTTAACATCAAATTTTTATTTATCAGAATGTTTAAATGATCATCCCTGAAATCAAAATGTCTTTTTGAAGCTCACATTATATGAAGGAAATAATATTTTGTCAAGCTCTCTTTGAAAAAGACTGTACCTTTCATGCCTTTAACTTAGGTACATAACCGGCTTTTAGATTGTCAAAGAAATTTGGCAAAGGAGGATGCTGGCTTCAGATTTCATGCAGCAGGATTTTAAATGATCAGGAGGAACACAGTACTGGCACACCACGAGGAGAGGTAGAGTTACCACTGAGCGACAGGCCTGACAGTTATTGAAAGAATTAATTAAATGTCAGATGAATGGACGTCTGAATCAACTCGAGTGGAAGCCTGTGACACAAAAGGGAAGGAAATTCATAAGCAGGGGTTGCTTCAGACCACCAGGATAAGAGAAGGAAATTGGTAAGGAATTATTTCAGTAAACGGAGAGTACACTGTGGAAAGGGAAGGATATAATTATAGGTGACTTTTGTTCCCCTGAATTAGAGAGCAGTGAGGGTGGGCGATTTTCTAAAAGGTTGGTGAATTCATGGGACTAACAGAGTTTGGCATCCTGGCAATGAAACTATATTATGTGATATGATTATTGAGCCCCTTCACGCAATTGTCTGAAATTCCTATGACATCCACCTTTATAAAGACCATCATGCATTAATGTAAGGGGTTGATTTTAAATCCAGGCCCAATTTCATCAGATCGGCTCTCCAACATGGTTACAAAGAAAATGCAGATGTCTTGGCCCTACTCACTGTAATTGTCTCCTTAAAATTTAATACTTCTCCAGTTTTAAAGCCCATAACACTGATTAAGCTTTAGATGTCCCCTTCTAATCACTCTCCCTTCCTGTCTGTTTTCCCACTGTAATGCTGCAGCTCGGACACTTTGCACTCAGGGGCTCACATCCAGCTCGTGGACTGGACCAGGCTGTATCTCCAGGCTGCCCACTCACTGTCATTAGTGATTGTTTGCTCTGAGCCAACCTGGATGCCCACACCATCCCTGCCTTGCCTTTTTTGCACCTAGTCCCTCAGCCAGAGATGCCAGCTCACAGTATTGTCATATTGCTGTGCTGTTTAATGCAGACACAATGGTGTGTCATCTCTATCAACAGGCCCTGGCCAGGTCACAGGAAATGGCCTTCACTTCAGAGGAGTCCCATCACAATAAGTCAAGAGCAGCCTCTGATGCTGTGGCAAGTTTGGTAACAGACTGCAAACAAACATGCTGAGCTTCACAGCGAAACCCTTCAAAACAATTCAACACAGCTGGCAGTTAGCCACAAAAATGTAACAATCAGTCGCTGGCCTTTGCAACTTCACCTCAGTAAATGTAATTTCTCAATCCCATTCATCATGTTGAGTATTAGAGTTGCTGATTCTTACATTTGATATTGTGGCCAGCTCCCTGTAGACTGAGGCACAAAATCAGGCAAGTCCCAGATTCGGTCCTTAACTTTTACATAGCTTGTTGATTCCATAGGGGTTGGTCGGATGTGCAGGCTTCAAGCGACACATGGGGGTGGGAGGAGAAAGCACCTACTGTTGATTCTCACTGACTACACTGCCATCGCCCAGTCCCCCGCACCTCCATCCTCTCCCACCTCAGCTAGCCAGCATTCGTCCATATTGACGACCACCTGAGGGCAGCAAGGACCAGAATGTTCTCTGGATGAGATACTCCAATGTTCATCATTAAGAGTGGTTCAGTAACACAATCTCATCCTCGCTGAGCTACATGTCGCAGGCGTATTAATCCACAACAGTATTTGTAGCAGCGAGCACTACCACTGTTCTAATGGAGATACAATCCAGTCTTCAGATTAAGGCACTGTCCATTTATGTCAGATGGCCCTGCCAACATGGCATTCATTTCAAACAGATCTAGAATCTCATATCCTGCTGGAACTTTCATCAGTAGCACAATTCTATTCAACCACAATCTGCAAATCCACTCCCCAGCCTATCCCCCAGTCCATCATTACCATCAAATTAGGGGATTGTCCCCATTTTAATGAAGATTGCATCTATATTAAACAGAGGAAACAGCAGAATGAAATGACCCATAATTATTGGGTCAGATCACAGCTCTGCAGTCATTTAGAGACAAAGGGTCATCAAGATGTACAGCACGAAAACTGACCCTTCGGTCCAACCCGTCCATGCCGAAGAGATATCCCAACCCAATCTAGTCCCACTTGCCAGCACCATCCATTATCCTTCCAAACACTTGCTATTCAGTAGCCACCCAGATGCCTTTTAAATTTTGCAATTGTATTAGCCTCCACCACTTCCTCTGGCAGCTCATTCCATACATACACCACTCTCTGCATGAGAAAAGTTTCCCCTCAGGTCTCTTTTATATCTTTCCCCTCTCACCATAAACGTATGCCCTCTAGTTCTGGACTCCCCCACACCAGGGAAAAAGACTTTGTTTATTTATCCTATTCATGCTCTTCAGGATTTTATAAACCTCTATAAGGTCAGGAGAAAGCAGTCTTCTATTCAGCACTTTACCTACATCACTCCCTCCACCAACAAAGTGCAGTGGTAGGTATGTATACCGTATACAAGAAGGTGGCTCAATACTACCTGCTCAATTCAAATGGATGATAAATATGGCACATTTTCCAGTATCAAGTGTGTGATACTGGAAAAGCACAGCAGGTCAGGCAGCACCCGAGTAGGGGAATCAAAGTTTTGGGCATAAGCCCTTCATCAGGAATCAGAACTGTCCACTTTCTGTGAATGAATATAAAAATAAATGGACTGCAATACTGTTAAAAGGAAGCGAGAAGTTGAAGTTTATCATATTACACTCATTAGAACGACGAGACAAGAAACAGACTTGATAGAAAGGACATTATTTTATACAGCATAAGAAGAAGACTTTGGTAAGTAGGGTCATCATTGCCACAGTGCAGTGCCCAGTATATTTATAGAAGTTAGTCAGGCTCTCTGCGTGATGCATTGGCATGAGCTAGAAACGTCGGGTTAAAAAAAGGAGGTCTGCAGATGCTGGAGATCACAGCTGAAAATGTGTTGCTGGTTAAAGCACAGCAGGTTAGGCAGCATCCAAGGAACAGGAAATTCGATGTTTCGGGCATAAGCCCTTCATCCTGATGAAGGGCTTATGCCCGAAGCGTCGAATTTCCTGTTCCTTGGATGCTGCCTAACCTGCTGTGCTTTAACCAGCAACACATCATGAGCTAGAAACTACACGTATAAATATAATTGAGCCTGTTTTATAAATGCAAAAGGAATTTGCACATGCACTGCACCTTTTTCATTGAGAGTCATGGAAGCAATCAAAGTCTTTGATGAGGTTCCACATGGTAGCCTACTGGAGAAAATGTGGAGGCACGGGATTGAAGGTAATTTACCAGTTGGGATTAGAAACTGGCTTACTGTAAGAAGGCAACGATCAGTGTTTGATGGAAAATATTCAGCCTGGAGTCTGGTTACTAGTGGTGTGCCACAAGGATCTGTTTTGGGACCATTGCTGCTTGTTATTTTTAGATTAGGTTACTTACAGAGTGGAACCAGGCCCTTCGGCCCAACAAGTCCACACCGACCCGCCGAAGCGCAACCCACCCAGACACAGTCCCCTACATTCACCCCTTCACCTAACACTACGGGCAATTTAGCATGGCTAATTCACCTAACCTGCACATTTTTGGACTGTGGGTGGAAACCGGAGCACCCAGTTTATAAACGACTAGGATGCAGGTATAAGTGGATGGGTTAGTAATTTTGCAGATGATACTAAAGTCGGGGGAGTGGTGGACAGAGTGGAAGAATGTTGCAGGTTGCAGGGAGACTTGGATAAACTGCAGAATTGGGCTGAAAGGTGACAAATGGAGTTCATTGCAGATAAATATGAGGTGATTCATTTTGGGAACAATAACTGGAAGGCAGAATACTGGGTCAATGGAAAGATTCTTGGTAGTGTAGAGGTGCAGAGGGATCTTGGTGTCCATGTACATAGATCCCTGAAAGTTGTCACCCAGGTTGATAGTGCTGTTAAGAAGGCATACAGTGTGTTTTGTTTTATTGGTAGAGGGTTTGAGGTCTGGAGCTGTAATGTCATGCTGCAACTGTACAAAATGCTAGTGCAGCCTCACTTGGAATATTGTGTACAATTCTGGGCACCCCCATTACAGGAAGGATGTGGAGATTTACCAGGATGTTGCCTGGTCTGGAGCGAAGGTCTTATGAGGAAAGGCTGAAGGACGTGTGTCTGTTCTCATCAGAGATTAGTAAGCTAAGAGGCGATTTAATAGAGACGTGCAAGAGGATTAGATAGGGTGGACAGTGAGAGTCTTTTTCCTACATACCTGCAAATTGAGGGGTGATAGATTTAAGACAGATGTTAGAAACAGGTTCTTCACTCAGAGAGTGAAGGGCGTGGAATACCCTGCCTGCCAATGAAGTTAACTCAGCCAAATTAGGGGCATTTAAACAGTCCTTAGGTAAGCAAATGGATGGTGATGGGATAGTCTAGGGTGATGGGCTTAGACTAGTTCATAGGTCGGCACAACATTGAGGGCTGAAGGTCCTGTTCCGCACTGTATTGTTCTGTGTTCTATGTTCTATGTTCTATGTCTGTTGCATCACCATGGAAATAGCTTGACTGATCAGAATCTACCTTCCTACTGTGAGAATTAAGATTTGCATTAACTGTTATTGCTGCATCAATGACGCCGCAATCAACCAGCATCTTCTGCTCATGCAGTATAAATTGGTGTCTCTTTTCTACCATCTTGGCTTTATTATTAGAGTCATACAACATGGAAACAGACACTTGGGTCCAACTAGTCCACACTGACCATGTTCCCAAATTGTCTGTTTCTTGTGTCCTAGTTCTGATGAACACAAGTCAAAAAAACATCAACATCTCATCTCCTTTTAGCAAAGCTTAAATACAGTACAGCTCAGCTATTGCTAAAATCAGACTACTCAGTCCATCAGTGAATAGAAATCAAATTTGCGCAATTGGAAAAATCCAGAAGTGGGGGGAGGTTTATTGCTGTCAGTAAGAATGAAAATGCCATAAGAAGAGCCATAGGTTGATGTTGGTAGCAAATTAAACAGCTTCTCTAACTGCCATTGAAGATTTCAATTGTGGAACACTCCTGGTAACCATTAAGATTAAAACAATACTGAAGCAAGTTCATGTTTCACGCTAATGCAGACTTAAAGGTATTTAACATTTTCACTTTTGCAAAGAGCTCATTGCACCCAATGAGAGAGAGTGGTGCAGTGGTAATGTCACTGGACTAGCATTCCAAAACACTCACCTTTTAATATTTTGGGAGCATTCATTCAACTTTCACCATGGCACATGGTAAAATTTGGATCAATTTGTTGTAAAGACCTGTCAGGTTCACTGGGGAAGGAAAGCTGCTGTCCTTATTTGGTCTCTCCTACATGTGATACAGACCCTCAGTTCCAGGGCAATTAGAAATTGGAATAAGTACTCCATGGTTTCCTCTGTTCTTAGTGGAAACAATTGGTCAAGTAAAGGGGAAAGATTGGTCATTGGCATATCAAAGACCACAATTAGGCCCTCTTAAGAGAGTAATCCCCAAATTAATGATGGAAAACCAGCATTATTGATTCAATTGGATTTATTACCATCTTACGTGCTTTATAGGCTGATCATAGTATACAAAACATCAGATTAACAGAACAGCGCGCAGGATAGAATATTACAGCTGCCGAGATGGTGCAGGGGGAGATCAACATTAATATTAAAGATCCATTCAACAGTCTGACAACAGCAGAGAAGAAGCTGTTTCTGTATCTGTTAGTGTGTGTATACAAATGTTTATATTTTCTGCCCAACAGGAGAGGGTGGAAGAGAGTATAACTGCGATGGGAGGGGTCTTTGATTAGTTGCTTTCCCAGTGCAGTAGGAAATATAGATAGAGTTAATGGATGAGATCGATGCATTTCCCTCATTTCCTTCCCCAGTTTTGGATAATAGAACAAATTTTCTCCCTCTCCTTTTTCTTTTGATGAACAAAGGTAATAAACACTCATGAAGGTCCAAATGAAAAGAGAAGATCTGAGTTTAAGGCCAACTTCAGGACTTTATAGCCAAGGATGGGCATTTATTCCACACTCAAGCAGGTTGAATATCTTGTAAATAAATAGTATGTAAATCCTTCCAATATATACTAATGGCTGATGCTAAGCGTGGGAAAGATTCTGGGTCAACTACGCAGTGGATCGATGTTGGGGCCTCTATCATCACTATGCATAGTTCCAGAAGATGACATGAGTGTAAAAGTGAGTGTTATAACAGCAGCTCACAGCAGCCCATCCCAGCCCAGGGAGATGCTGGTGTAGCGGTAATGTCACTGGACTAGCATCAAGACCCCCAGGCTAATGTTCTCATGGAGTGGATTCAAATCACTCCATGTGACATGAACTTCCAGAGGAAGTGGTGGACGTGGGTACAAAAGAACATTTAAAAGACATTTGATAAGAACATGTACAGAACAACTTCGATCGTCTGAATGTCAATTATCCGAGCAAGATCTCTAGGTCCCGTAAAAACACTTTCCATTATCCAAACAATCAGTTATCCAAAAAAATTCTCCCCACCCGCCTCATTCGGATAATCAAGGTTGTCCTGAATCGGAAAGGCTTGGAGATATATGGGCCAGGAGCAGGCAGGTGGGACTAGTTTAGTTTGGGATTATGGACTGTTTGGGCCAAAAGGTCTATTTCAGTGCTGTTTGACTCCATGGCTGAGGGTGAAATGTGATTTAAATAAAAAATACTGGCCTAATGGTGACTGTTGTCAATTATTGCAAAAATCCATCGGATCTACTGATAACCTTTAGGGCTGTCCCTCCATGTGACTCCAAAGCCACAGGAATGGAGTTGGTTCTTAACTGCGCTATGGGTAATGAATGCTGGCTCAGACAGTGATGTCTACCTCATGAATGACTTTTTAAAAAAATCCATGGTGGTGCGGGGGTGGGGTGGTGGTTGGTGGTTGGTGGTGAATGGTTTGTTAGCCAGTTTGGTCAAGATTATTGGGCGGCACGGTGGTGATTGGGTGGCACGGTGGCAATTGGGCGGCACGGTGGCACAGTGGTTAGCACTGCTGCCTCACAGCACCAGGGACCTGGGTTCAATTCCCACCTCAGGCGACTGACTGTGTGGAGTTTGCACGTTCTCCCCGTGTCTGCGTGGGTTTCCTCCGGGTGCTCCGGTTTCCTCCCACAGTCCAAAGATGTGCGGGTCAGGTGAATTGGCCATGCTAAATTGCCCATAGTGTTAGGTAAGGAGTATATGTAGGGGTAGGGGTATGGGTGGGTTGCGCTTCGGCGGGTCGGTGTGGACTGGTTGGGCCGAAGGGCCTGTTTCCACACTGTAAGTAATCTAATTGGTCCCAGCATAATGGATTCCATCCCCATTCCTGCCTCCTTGCCCTTCCCATGGTGTTGTGATTCAGAGACCTGGCTTCACGCAGAGAACAGAAGAAGAAATTGGGAAATAGTCATGACAGCAAACTTGGCTTTTACATGCTTGAAATAAAGTCTTTGAGTCTTACAGCACAGAAACAGACCCTTCAGTCCTATCAGTCCATGCCGAACATAATCCTAAACTAAACTAGTCCCACTTGCCTGCTCCTGGCCCATATCCCCCCATACATTTGTTATTGATGTACTTATCCAAATGTTTTTTAAACATTGTAACTCTATCTGCATCCATCACTTCCTCTGAAAGTTCATTACAAACTTAAACCACTCTTTGTGTAAAAACAAAATTGCCTCTCATGTCTTTTTTAAATCTTTCTTCTCTCACCTTATAAATATGCCCCCTAGTCTTTAATTCCCCTATCCTGGGAAAAGGACACATCCAATTGGCTTATCTGTACCCTTCATGATGTTATAAGCAACAATAATGTCTTACGCTCCAGTGAAAAAAGTTTCATCCCATCCAGCGTCTTGTTAGAACTCAGTCCCTCCAGTCCTGGCAACATCCTGTTAGGAAAGAACAAAGATTGAGACAGGTAAGGAATCGAATAATGCTGAAAAGGAGTGAATGAGAGGAAGAGATTGCACAGCGAATTTTTATTTCAACAGAAAGATGAAAGTAGGGGAAGAATGTGTAGGACGGTATATTTGCAACTTGGGAGGAATATGAGCTGGTTTCCATTACAGGGACAAAACTCGACTAGTAATGCTGTTTGTCTTCAATCCCCTTTCTCCTGGTTAAGTCATGACCACCACCTCTAGAATATTACTCCCATCGGTGTCATTCAGTATGAAGGTTCCTCAGCGATGGAGTAATTGGAAACCTGGTATGAGTTCATTCATTTGTACCCAACCATGTGTGCTGTGGGTTTCTGTATAATTTCATTCCTGCGTCTCTTGTAAGTTCATGATATTTTATGAACAAATAAAGAGAAAACAAATTCATATGGACCCTGTCTCTGAGGTGGAATGGCTTAAAATGATTTATATTCCAATTAATATGGTACATTGTACATTAAATAATCTTTCCACAGCATGGTCCCATGGGTCATTTTAATTGCTTCCTTTTTCATAGAGATTTTTACTATAATTATGCCTGACAGCTTAATTGGTGCAGTGCCCCTGGAGCACATTTTAGTCAGTAACATACCCATAGAGGTACTTTCCAATAATTCTTCAGAAAGCTGTGCAGCTGGGTCCTATGTCCGATGAAAATGTCTTATGCAAATTTTTAGGCGTTGTTTATATCTACATACCCAATGGCACTTGTAAAAACAAACACCAAGCCTGCGAAACCACAAAAACCTTGCTTACATTTACCCTTTTCATACTCTCCCTCAACCACCTTTGATAACATGCAGTCACACCCTAGTAACCCTATTTATTGGCACAGCTGCTGAGATTGCTGGGAGATTTCTAACAAATTGATCATTGTTGGCCTGTCAGGTTTTCAGATTGTCAATGAGCCCAGCTCAATGATGCAAATAGATCAGTCCCTCTGAAGGAAAAGCTGACAGATGCTATGTGATGGAATTGGAGCAGGACAGGACAGCCATTAAACTGCTGGGAAGCTGTGTTTCTCACCGGCTTTGTAAGGGGTCAGAAGGAGACATTCAGGGTACCGTACCGAATCCCCATGCAGAGCCCGCTGAGCCAACACAAACTGAATGGGAATCTCGCCACAGCTCACTGTCTTAAACTTTCAATGCAGGGAAGATGAATAGCTTGTCCACTTCTTACATTCGGTGTTTATACCAAACGAGGGTAAATTTTCTAACAGGTTTCATTACGAACGAGGTGCTGGAGGGACAATGTAATTCTACACAGTTTGTGTTTTGTGCAGTGATGAAAACAGTGCAGAAACGATGGGCTGAGTGGTCTCCTGCACCACAGCATTTCAGCTACCATGCTGAAGTCCTTGTCAAGTTGCAGATCCTATATCAGAAGCTGAACGGTGCAGCAGGAGCCTCAAGGAGGATATGAGTGTGTGTGTGTGTGTGTGTGTGTGTGTGTGTGTGTGTGTGTGTGTGTGTGTGTGTGTGTGTGTGTGTGTGTGACTGTTGTCAACATTAAACAGCCCAAGTAAGTTATAGCATGTCCAGTGCACAGTAAAGCTTACTCTGTACACTCTCAGTAATGTACCTCAGCCATAACCTGAGAGGAACTTTGTTGCACCTGAATGAAATGTTTAACTTTCCAACACCAGCATCCTCTGACTGTGATTGCCCGTGTGCTGTCAATTAGTGTTTGTAGGTTGTGGGTCTAGGAATTGGGAGATGCCTGTCAAAATCCATCGCAGACAAACCTAACAGCAAAGAGATAGGGCAGACTTACACCCATCTGAGGAAGGTTTAAATTCGGGGGCCCTGAAGCAAAATGGGGAGTGCAAGTCTGATACGCAAGTTACAGGCTTTCACAAAAATCAGGACAGCACCAGTAACAAAGGCATCATCTGTTAACAGTAAGTAGTTCTCAGGAGATCCTATGCACAGGTGTGTGACAAAATATACTTTTAGTGCCTGTGCAGATTAATTTCTGTACCATTTACAATCAAAAGCACACTTCTCTGATTTGGCAGCAGCAAAGCCTGCTATATGTGGCAGTGTGCTTTCTTTGGTGTCATGCCACGAGTGGAGCAGCTTTTCAAACAAGAGAGCAGTAAAGACCTGGTTTATGCTTTAGAAGATACGCATAATTTGATTATGTATTGGCATTGAAACTACAGTGACATCTGTTTATGAATTCACATCAGATGGTGTAACATATGCATTTGACAAACCACTCACTAAATCAACCTGTAGAAATAATCTGATTGCATGATGTCTCTGGAAAAGAAGATGTTTTTATTTAAATAACTGACCATTCTCATTGCCATTTATCCTTCATTCCTGATGCAACCGCAGTACTGATGGAATGCTGTACTATCAGACATAACGTCTTTGAAGGAGATGCTGAAGCAAGATTCCTGCCGCATATTGGGATGTACATAAAAGACCCCACATCAATGTTTTGAAGAACAGTGAAGGGCTCCCCAGTATTCATACCTCAACCAACACTGTTAGAACAAAGTAGGTTATGTGCTTGTTCTGTTTGTGAAATTTGCTGTGAGCAATTCACTACTCTGTTTCCTGCAGTATTCTTTAAAACCATTTCACCAGCCGTGAAGAGTCTTGGGACATTCCGTTGTTGTACAGATATTAAATAAACGCAAGTCTTGTCCAAGAGTTTTCACTGCTTAACACTTATTCTACATGTCACTTTCTAGAGCCCAGATTAGTTTGACCATATTTAGGATTTATTATTTGTGAACAAATTCTATGCATTGTGCACTTAGAATCCCTATAGTGTGGAAGCAGGCCATTTGGCCTCTCGAGTCTACACTGACCTTCTAAAGACCATCCCACCAGACCCACTCCATTCCTATAATTCTGCATTTCCCCATGGCTAACCAACCTAGCTGGTATCCCTGAACACTATGGGCAATTTAGCATGGCCAATCCATCTAACCTGGACATCTTTGGGATGAAACCAGAGCACCCAAAGGAAATCCACGCAGACAATACGCAAATTCCACACAGACAGCCACCTGAGGCTAGAACTGAACCCAAGGTCCTGGTGCTGTGAGGCAGCAGTGCTAACCACTGAGCCACCGTGCCATCCCACTTAGCTGGCCTCCTAGAGTGGTTCAGTTGAGTAGTGGAAATGAGCCACACAGACCACAGATATCCCCACGATTTCCCATCTCTGTTGAATTAGTTAACCACAAGATAATAGAGGAGGCGATGGCTTAGTGGTCTTATCACTGGTCTAAGTATTTCCATATGGCAGATAGTGGAGTTGCAATTCAAACACAAACTACCTGAATTAAAAGTCTAACAATAACCGTGGATTGATTGTTGTGACAAAAAATAATCTAGTTCACTAACACTCTTTAGGGAAGGAAATCTGCTATTCATACTTGGCCTACATATAAATCCAGATCCACAGCAATATGCCGGACTCTTCAGTCATAGCAAAACTGCTAAAAATCCTCAAAGGGATGAAAGCCTCAAAGTCAAGCAGTCTGCCATTGTCATACCCACAGAATTCTACCTCACAGACAATGTCTCAGACACCACCATCACCATCCCAGCAGAGGTGAAAGCACAGTGGCAAATATTTGGCAGTAGTGGACCCACAAGGCTCCTCAACATTGACTCCAGACAAAATGCGTTTTCAGGGCATCAAGTCCAGCATGGGCAAGGAAACCAGCTTCTGACTAACATATACCACTGCTCCCTCCATGGCCTAATCAGTTGATGATTCCGGACTCCTCGATGTTGAATGGCATTTGCGGGAAGCACTGAAGATGGCAAGGGTGCAGAATGTGTTCTGGTTGGTGTCTTCAACGTCTAACACCAAGAGTGGCTTGGCAGCACTACACCTGACTGCACTGGATGTATTCTGAAGGACAAAGCTGCTAGACTGGGTATGCAGGGAGTGAATGAGTCAACAAGAGGGAAAAACACACTTGACCTCATCCTCACCAGTCTGCTGCTGTAGATGTACCTGTCAATGACAGCGCCAATAAGAGTGACCACAGGACAAGCCTTATAGAGACCAAGACACATCTACACTTTGAGGATGCCCACCACTAATTATGTGGCACTACCTCTGTGCTAAATACAATAGATTTGGAACACATCCAACACCTTAAGACTGGGAATCCAGGAGGTGCTGACTTCTATCTGCAGCAGCAAAATTGTTCTCTAACATAATCTGCAACCTCATGGCCCAGCATATCCCATTGCCATCAAGCCAGCGATCACTCCTGGATCAATGAAGAGTACTGGAGAGCATGCTTGGAGCGGCTCAGTGGCTCAGTGGTTAGCACTGCTGCCTCACAGCGCCAGAGACCTGGGTTCAATTCCAGCCACCGGTGACTGGTCTGTACACATTCTCCCCATGTTTGCATGGGTTTCCTCCAGGTACTCCGGTTTCCTCCCACAATCCAAAGATGTGCAGGCTAGTTGAATTTGCCATACTAAATTGCCCATAGTGTTCAGGGATGTCTAGGTTATGGGCATTAGTCAGGGGTAAATATAGAATAATAGAGTAGGGAAATCGGTCTGGGTGGGTTACTCTTCGGAGAGTTGATGTCGGCTTGTTGGGCTGAAGGACCTGTTTCCACACTGTGAGGATTCTGTGAGCTCTTAAATAATGTGAAGCTACAGTAGGGGCCTATTGTGAGCCAAACAGCACAAGAAACAAGTGATAGACAGGGCTATGAGCCAAAAGATCAGATCAGATCTAAGCTCTGCACATCTAGTCATGAACAATCAAACAGCTCACTGAAGGCTAAATCTCCACAAATACTCCCACACAAAACAGTGGGGACCCAGCACATCAATACAAAATATAAGGCTGAAGCATTTGCAACTATCTTCACCCAGAAATGCCAAGTGGATGATCCATTATGAGGTCCCCAGTATTACAGTTGCCAGTCTTCAACCAATTCCATTCACTCCACATGACATCAAGAAACAGGTGAAGGCACTGGATACTGCAAAGGCTGTGGGCCCTGACAATATTCCAGCAACTGTCCAAAGGCCTTGCCTCACCCTGGTCAGTGATAACACTAGCATCCACTGAACAATGTGACAAATTATCCAAGCATGACCTGTCCATAAAAAATAGCACAAATCCAACCAGGCTAATGATCAACCCATCGGTCTAGTGGGCGGCACGGTGGCACAGTGGTTAGCACTGCTGCCTCACAGTGCCACAGACCCGGGTTCAATTCCCACCTCAGGTGACTGACTGTGTGGAGTTTGCATGTTCTCCCCGTGTCTGCGTGGGTTTCCTCCGGGTGCTCCGGTTTCCTCCCGCAGTCCAAAGATTTGCAGGTTAGGTGAATTGGCCATGCTAAATTGTCCATAGTGTTAGGCAAGGGATAAATGTAGGGGTATGGGTAGGTTGCGCTTCGGTGGGTCGGTGTGGACTTGTTGGGCCGAAGGGCCTGTTTCCACACTGTAAGTAATCTAATCTAATCTATTTTCGATCATTAGTAAAATGATACAAGGGGTTCACCAGCATTGCTAACAAGCAGCAACTGCTTAGCAATAACCTGCTCAGTGATGCACAGTTTGTCAGGGTCACTCAGCTCCTGACCTCATTACAGCCTTGGTTAAAATATGGTCAAAAGAACTGAATTCAAGGGTAAAATGACAGCCCTTGGCATCAAGGCTGCATTTGACCGACTGTGGTATCAAGAAGCCTTAACAAAACTGGACTCAACAGGAATCAGAGGAAAATGCTCCAATGGCTGGATTTATACCAAGGTCAAAGAAAGGCCCTCATGATAGTTGGAGGACAGTCATCTCAGGTCCAGGACATCTCTGCAGGACTTCCTCAGGGTAGTGTTCTAGATCTAACCATCTTTGGTTCCATCAACAACCTTTCCTCCATCACAAAGTCAAAAGTGTGGATGTTCGCTGATGACTGAACAATGCTCAGCATGATTTGTGACTCCTCAGATACTGAAGCAATCCATTTACAAGCACTAAAAATCCTGGACAGGATCCAGGGTTAGACTGAAAAATGGCAAGCAATATTTGGTTCACACAACTGCCATGATATTCTCAAACAGGGCAGAATTCAACCATTATCTCATGACATTTAACAGTACTACCATCACTGAGTCTCATTGTCAACATCCTGAGGGTTACCATTGACCAGAAACTGAACCGGGCTAGTCACATAAACACAGTGGCTACAAGAGCAGGTCAGAGGCTAGGAATGCTGCAGCGAGTAACTCACTTCCTGACTCCCCAAAGCCTGTCCACAATCCACAAGTGGTGTACACCCCACTTGCATACGTGGGTGCTGCTCCAACCATACTCGAAAAGCTTGACATCATCCAGGACCCTTGTTCTCCAGCACCAGATTCCACCACTCAGAGAAATCGTTCAAATAATTTTCTAGCACAAAACTTAAATTTGTCTTTCAGAAAATGAGCACAAAGATCAACTTCTGACAACCATGTAAAGCTACTCAGATGTTCTCACTCCAATCTGAGATTACTTTATGCTCTCTTACTCAACCCATCTAATCTGCAGGACTTCATTAATTAGCCGTGCATATGATAAGTTCAAAATTACTGCTTGGAGCTGATGAAACTCTGTTCTATTGAGTTTGTATTTTTCTGGCCTGTTCTGTTTATGTCATTGCCTGAGGAGTTCAAAAATCAAAAGACAAGATCTGTTCATACCATAGTTTCACAAACTAATAACCATACACTAATTTTGGATAGTTTGATTTAGATTAGATTACTTATAGTGTGGAAACAGGCCCATCAGCCCAACAAGTCCAAAGCGCAACCCACCCAGACCCTTACATTTACCCCTTCACCTAACACTATGGGCAATTTAGAATGGCCAATTCACCTAACCTGCACATTTTTGGACAATGGGAGGAAACCCACACAGACACAGGGAGAACATGCAAACTCCACACAGTCAGTTGCCTGAGGCAGGAATTGAACCCGGGTCTCTGGTGCTGTGAGGCAGCAATGCTAACCACTGTGCCACCATGCCGCCCTTTAATGTCACCCCTAGTTCTGAGATTTAATTCCAACTGGAATGGATACTTGAAGGACTCTCCTGACTACAAGGATTCTACATAAAGTTGGTTATATCAGAGATTATGAATTTACAGATGAAATTTGGCATTCGCTTGATTAGCCCAGAAAGATTAACTGGAACAATACCGTGTTGTAATAGGTTAAAGTATGAGAATACCTTACATAAACGTGTTTGCATTTTTCACTCCTGGAATGTGGGTGTGACAGGCTGGACCAGCATTTATTCCCCATCTCTAGTTGCCCTTGAGAAGGTGGGGGTGAGCTGCCTTCTTGAAATGCTGCAGTCCATGTGCTGTAGATTGATCCTCAAAGCCCTTGGAGAGGGAATTCCAGGATTCTGACTCAGCGACAGTAACGGAACAGCAATATCTTTCCAAGTCAGGCTTGGAGGGCAACTTGAAGACGGTAGTGTTCCCATGTATTTGCTGCTGTCGTTCTTCCAGATAGAAGTGGTCTTGAGTTTGGAAGGTACTGTCTAAGGATTTTTGGTGAATTTCTGGAGTGGACCTTCTGATAGTATATACTGCTGCTACCTGGCGTCAGTGGTGGAGGGAGTGGATGTTTGTGGATGGGGTGCCAATCAAGCGGGCTGCTTTGTCCTGAATGGTGTCAAGCTTCTGGAGTGTTGTTGGGAATCACCCATCCAGGCAAGTGGGGAGTATTCCATCACACTCCTGACTCGGGCTGAAGAATGGACAGGCTCTCGGGGGGACAGGAATAATTTCCTGGACCTTGTTAGCTAAAGAGTGAATTAATCAAGGACTTAAAATTGAGAGTAAATACAGAGAAATTATTTCTTCTGTTTGAAAATAAACCTCAAAACCAAAGGGCATAGTGTGAAAATTAGAGCCCAGTCCATTCAGACGTAAATTCAAGAATTAACTTTACCAATAATGTGAAGTGGAAATTGAAAATAGTATTCCCCAAAAAGCCTGTGGATCTGAGACAATTGAAATTTTCCAGGCTGAGATCAGGGCATCGAAAGCCAAGTGTGAAGACAAGCAGTAAAACTAAAGTCCAAATTAGCCGTGATCACATTTAATGGTTTCTAACCTGTCGGTTACATCTACAATTGAACTGAGAAAAACAGTGAATGGGGTCTCAAGCTGTCCTTCCTCAGAAACTGCATTTTTTGCCAGCACCAAGGCCAAAGTGGTAATCTATCCATAAAGCTCATCCCTCAGTCTCTGTTTCTGGGCCAGGCCTTCCTCCCCTTCAATGATTCTTCTGGCACCTGGGGAATTGTGGAGAGCTTGGTAGAGATTGGTTAGATTCTTTGCCTCTGAAGAGACATCTATTTTCCTCACATAACCTGTGGTCATGGCTCCACTGCAGATCTGTAGCATATTTCAATAGAATAGTTAGAATAATGAGGTAATTGCCATTGACCAGCCCAGTTTCATTGGGCCAAAGAGCCTTTATCTGTGCTGTGGGCCTCCATCACTCTGAATCTAACCCACTCCCAGCACCCTGGTGGTCCATTATGACTTGGGTTCCAACATTTGTCACCTCAAGACCCTCAGCTTAGACCTTCATTGCCTCAAGCTAAGGTCCATGTATTATTATGGACTGGTGAGCCTATATAGTAACATTTTTACAACATACTTTATAAACAGATTTTTGTAATTATGTGTTAATTGATAATATATTAACTTTAATGATTTTATACTGCAAGTTACAATGCTGTTTTATTGCTATTTGCTTTTGTTGGTGCCTGAGGCATTTAACTTTTAAGTGTTAAAACTGAGTATTATTGAAAAATAGGTTAAGAAGCATTGACCAAACCAAATTGCAGAACAGGCTTAAAGGATTAAATGGATTCTTCCTGTTCCTATGAGATCATGCTGGAGGAAATGGCAAAATGCAACAGTGAGGCATTAAAGAAGAACTCTTAGGTTGTGGCTCAGTAAATTTATAATCTGTCCCATGATCTCACACCTTTAACAGCTTCACATGAGGAACTTGTCGAATGCCTCCTAAAAATATGGAATTTTTCTGGATAGCTTCAAGAAGACTTCATCTTTAACTGTGCTGTACCTTTCCTTGGAGTTTTAATTTGTCCTATTAGCCGAGCCCTATCAAGATGAGTTTAATTTCACAATGATCCTTCACTGAGTCACTTTTCCCTTTCTGAATACATAGGATAAGCCGAGGACACCAGCGGTTCATTCACTTACCAGTGGCTGCCACAACTTATCGCCTCAAATAATCACTTCTTTGCTTTCTCCTCCCTTTACTGCTCTAGGGATTGACCCCGAGGTCAGGTTTCATGGGCATTGGCATCTTTCCAAGATGGCTGCTCAATATGTGAGCCTCAGTGATGAGGAATTGTCGTTCCGAATTCATGGATTTACATCTGTTTATCACTATACATAAGGAAACAGCATGTAGACAGCTTGCATTTCTCCACTTGCAAAGAATGGACCAAGCTGTACATCTGGAGTTTCCCAAATTATTCAGCTGGTGAGCTAAGACTAACAACTGAACATTTGGAAAATCATCTCTCATCCCTCAACTGAGAGGCTGATTGAAAATACTGACATACAACCCTGATTATGCAATCCCATCACAATGACATTGGGATTGCTAAGCAGTGCACACGTGACATGCAATGGATGTTAAGCTAATATCTTGCCTTTTCCTAAACTCATTTCCACACATTCCTTTGAAGAAGTTAGCATGATTGATGGAAATGTCTCTCAGGGCAAACATTATTTGAAGACTAGACCATGATTGAATTTCTGATCAGCTCAGTAAGCCTCTAAATACTGTGCAAAAGATAAGACTTAAAGGGCTCAGCCAGTTTCCACCCATTTTAAACAGAGCACCCTTTCAAAGGCCCCGTTAACTATTTCGAAAGCCATGCTCTATAAAGGCACTGAACCTGATTGTTACATTCCTTGCTGTACTCAGAGCTGGAATCAATGCATTGGTGATTTTGAATTGTGGTATTTTTGATCTCTTTACTTTGTGCAAGTGTGGACAATTCCTGATTCAATAAAAGTGCTAGTGTGGTTGGTTACAAATTGATGAATAATCAGTATTGATGCTGAACAGCCAGTGTATTTCTGTCTGCATATTTACTGTCATAGCTACATTGCAGTGACAGGGCATGGTTCCAAATATTAATGAATTCAATAATTTGTTTAATTTTCAATTACAAGGAAGAAATTGGCCCAGTACAGTTCATACATGAGTCATTCATTCCTAATGAGTCCCCGGTTGTGATGTCCATGTTACACCCACAGCAGATTCGAAACATGGAAATATTTATTTCCTTCAAACTTGCTTCGGTTGACTAAGTGCGTCATCCCTTTCACGGAACAGTGTTTACATTTCCAAGACTTCCAAATGATGTTTAGTTTATTTTAATTATTATTAATAAGTCAGTGTAAAAATCACAGTATGTGTTCTGTAGGCAAGCTGTAACAAATGACTCAGATATACAGATACCCAAGAGTGAGGGATTTCATCAACACCCTGATCCACAAAAATAAACCTTCGTCAGTTTATGTCTGTCATCAGACCTCAGCAAGATTTTGTCTGCAGAGAATAACTTGTAATCGACCACAGAGTCGAAGCTGCCGGTATGAAGGGAGTGCTGCATTGTCAGGAGTACTGTCATTTAGTCGAGATATTAAATTGACGCTCCATGCTTGTAGAACATTGAGACTCCCTGGCACTGTTCGAAGTTCTATGTGTAACCCGACTAACAGTTATCCCATAACCACCAGCACCAAAATACAAATGAATTGACATTTAGCAGCTCGTGGATCCTGCTGAGTGTAAAGTGATGCTGCAACGGTTGGTTGCGCAATCATGACTGTACTACATTTGTAGATCATTGGAAGTGTTGCAATTTTGGATGTCTTGAACTCAGGATGAAGCCCATCCTGGTTTAAACTGGGAACCTCACACAGAGAATCAAGCTGATGTGCAACATTATAAGATTACCAGTCCAGTCATGAAGGGTTTGATCAATTCCAGTTTGAACTGAAGTTAGGCTAGTGTAAAGCTCCATCCAATATAACACCCAATTTGGATTTGACTACTAAAGTTCACACCATATTTTTTTACCTCTTCCTCATGAAATAATTTACTAATGACTTAAAGGCAGTAAAAGTTCATCTGAAGCACTGTTTGCTTAGGTCTGTAATGTTTAAGCATTGACAGTCACTGTAACATTTCATTGTGTTCTGTCATTTGCTTATGAAGATTTTTCTTATTAAAGAAACTCAGATGTTAATTCCCCGTCTCAGGTGAAGAAGTCAGTTGTCAGGAAAATGGACAACATCACATCGGTGTAACAGAGAGCACACTTCTGAGAGCATCGATGAACCAGAGAATAAAAAGCTTTACTCAGTGTCTAAGTCTGCCCAAGTTAAAAGTCCTCAGTGCCAGAATGGGATTTCAGAAATGAAGGAATGAACAAACCCTCAATTTGAGAAACACACATACAACCCCAATTTTAAACATTCAGTGAAAGATTAGAATTTTGAGGAATGAGAGTTGACCTGATCGAAGCTTTACAAAATACTTAAAGTGGGTCAACAGGGTAAGTGCAGATGCTTCCCCTCATTAGGGAGTCTAGGAAATGGACCCACAATTTCAAAGTAAGGGGAAAGCCATTTAGGTTTATGATTTCTTTTTAACTCAAAGGCTTGTGAACCTTTGGAATTTTCAACATCAATGGCCTGTGGAAACCCAGTCTCTGTGTATGTATAAGGTAGAGATTGATAGATTTCTGATTCCTAGTCACATATAGGGGATGGGTGGGTAAGTGATATTGAAGCTTTTGATCAGCCATGGTCGTGCTGAACAGTGAGACAGACTTGACATGCTGCTGTCCCCATTAGAATTAAAACTTGCAAAAAAAATCCTTTTGTTTCCTTCGCTCACATCAGAACACTAATGTCTGACCATGCATAACATTGCATCATTAATGGAACTATGTCATACAATTCAGCTGCGCCCATGGATAGGTACATTAGTGGGAAAGTTTTAAAAGGATATGGGCCAAACACAGGAAAATGGGGCAAGTTCATTTTAGGAAACTTGGTCAGCATGGACAGGTTAAGCCGTAAAACCTGCTTCAGTGCTGTATGAGTCTATAACTCGATAAATTATGGTCAAGTATCCAATGACTGGTACATGGGGCTGAAGCTTTCAAGAACAATAAGTGAACAAAGCACAAACTAGCCACCAACTTCAGAGGGAGAAGTGATAACACTGTGAGTTAAGAAATTGCAGAACTTGCTGGTTGACTTACACCTCTCCGACTTTTGTTTTGGAAAAACAATCCCGGCCTTTAGCTTCCTTGTTACTTTTAAGTATTTGCTGGATTTGTACATTCATTCACCACTAATTTCACCACAGAAAGTTAAAACCAATAGTTAACAGCATCATTATCCTTTTAATGACATAAAAACTGCAAAAGTAACACAAATCAATATTTCTGGCCAAAAAATGGGGAACGATTTTAAAATGTAGCAATCCTACTGGCAGGAAATTCTTCTCTGAGATTTGAAAATTTTCAATTTGCCTTTTGTTTTGGCTTTCCTCTCTAACTTTTAATTTGCTCTTTTCATCCAATCTTCTTTTCTATCTCTATCTTTCTCTGTAGTGGATCTAATTCCAAATCTCTCTCAATTCTGAGATCTCATTACTTGAGGGGATGCAATCATTAACATCCCAAATGTCCTCACCATGATATTATCAGTTTGCACTTTCAGCCAGTTATGCTAAAAATTGTACTCAGGCTAGAAAAAGTAGGATTAAAACCAACAGCATGTACTCCAGAAAGATTTATTTCAAAATCTTATATTATTTTCTCACTGCTTTACCCAGTAGCCTGTTATTTAAGAATTTACAATATTACACTTGTTTTATATGCCACCATGGTGTTGAGCTTACTCAATATTTCTATTACTTTATACTATGAGCCATAATAATGTTCCATAGTTGCCAATTTGTATTCACATAGTTGTTGATGGGCCTATGTTCCCCTCTGATGACATTGGAATAGTACAAACCCAGGTTGGGGATGATTATCCCATCTTGTCTGTAAGCTCAGTCCATTCCTTCCTCCGCATACTGTGTTCATGTAGACAGGTTGTTGTGCTGAAGTCCAGCAATAATGGAGAGAAAGATCTTGCATTTAAATTGCACTTTCCACTGTCAGTGAAGTATAGTAATTTTACAACCCAGCCAGCATGTTCTCGCAAATAATGATGTTGGAATGACCAGATAACTTGGTGATACCAGATGAGGGACAAGCTGACCAGGAACTAGTAGAGAACTCACCTGCACTTCTGTGAATGGCCCCGATCACGTTTTTCCCTATAGTTCAAAATGGTCGGTATATCTGTAAGATGGATTGGTGGCTCAATATCAGATGTAGAATCATAGAATCCCACAGTGTGGAAGTAAGCTATTCAGCCCACCATGTCCACACTGACCCTCAGAAGAGCATCCCACATAGACCTACCCCATTCTGTAACCCCACATCTCCTATGGCTAATCCCCCTAGCCTGCACATCTCCAGACACTACAGACAATTTACCATGGCCAATCTATCTGACCCGCACATCTTTGGACTATGGGAGGAAACTGGAGCACCCGGAGGAGAAGGCACAAGGAGAATGTGTGAACTCCACATCGACAGTGGCTGGAGACTAGAATCGAACCCGGGTCCCTAGCACTGTGAGGCAGCAGTGGTAGCCACTGAGTTGCTGTATCGCATGTGGTATCATAGTATTCTCCTTCAAGGTGTTCTGATCCCTGCATGCATCAGTAGTGATAACCTAACGATGCACTACACTAGATTACTGCTCCAAGGATGGACAACACGGCGAAGGGAAAGAGCTGGTTTGGGGAGAACCACAAGGTCTCTGTGGATGCTGTTCAGAATGGATGGGAATGAAATCCAAGCATACTGAATGCTGGAGAACCTCTGCATGTCTGGCAGTACCTGGGGAGACAAAAACAGAATTAACGTTTCAAATCCAAATTGACACTTTTCAGAACTGGATGCAAATGGTCCCAGTACCTTTAGATAGGATTGATATCCTCCCGCAGTTGTATGTGGCTATTAGATAAGTTGGATGTATATATTTGGACTTGTACTTGTTGTCCGTAAAAGTTTTCCCATGGATAGAAGTACCTTTAAAGACTGACCCCTTCACACTCAATTATTAACCTTCAAAGAGATGTGCAACTAGCCTCAAAGATATATTAACAGCACCTCAGTATTATTTTATGTCTTCCCAGATGCAATGTTGGGTAAGGTGAATATAAAGGAGAAGAAAGTGAGGACTGCAGATGCTGGGGAGTCAGAGTCGAGAGTGTGGTGCTGGAAAAGCACAGCAGGTCAGGCAGCATCTGAGGAGCAAAAGAATCAACGTTTCAGACATAAGCCCTTCATCAGGAACGAAGATTCACCACACTCTCGACTTAGGTGAATACAAAGCCCAGTCACGTGGTCCCAGTATCTCAGATAGATTACGCTTCTCCAGGTGATCAGTTGGAGTGCTGCCCTCTGTTTGCAAGAGAGGGAAGTGTCAGCTACAATTCTGACTCTTGGTCCCAGTTTGATATTCACTGATGGTCAAGGCATTCGGGCAGATGGAAAAATGGAAGGCAAACAATGGTATGGATTACCGTGTTTCTCCAACAGCTGAGTAGCCCACCATGTTGAGTTGTGCATTGAGAAGAACCACTTGGGTGGGGTGATTGTCAGCTCGTAACTTTGGAACCAAATCCCAGCGGGTACCCGCACGTTTGGATGAGAGAGAGGAAAATCTGAAGAAAGGAAATAAACTGCTTATATCCACAGGTGTAGAAATAGGAACATAACTACAGTTAAAGTCATGATCTGACAGCAGAATGCAAGTTGATTGCAAAACTACATCTTTTAAAATTTATTCATGGGTTAAGGGCATCGCTGGCTAGACCAGCATTTATTATTCATTCCTAATTGCCCCGAGGGCAGTTAAGAATCAACCACATTGCTGTGGATCTGGAGTTACATGTAGGTCAGACCATGTAAGGATGGCAGTTTCCTCCCCTTAAGGTCATTAGTGAGCCAAATGTTTTTCCCGAAAACCGATGATGGATTCATGGTCACCATGACACTCTTAAGTCCAGATTTTTAATGAATTCAAAGTCCACCCTCTGCTGGGATTCAAACATGAGTCCCCAGGGCATTACTCAGGTCTCTGGATGAGCAGTCCATCAATAATAGGACTTGGCCATCATCTCCCCTGAAGAAAGTGATTTACTTTATTTAAACATAAAGTTTAGTACACGGTGGCTCAGTGGTTAGCACTATTGCCTCACAGCTTCAGGGACCCGGATTCGATTCCAGCCTTGGGCAACTGTCTGTGTGGAGTTTGCACGTTCTCCTCGTGTCTGCGTGGGTTTCCTCCGGGTGCTCTGGTTTTTTCCCACAATCACAAAATATGTGCAGGTCAGGTGGATTGGCCATGCTAAATTGCCCATAGTGTTGGGTGCATTAATCAGAGGGAAATGGGTTTGGGTGGGTTACTCTCCGGAGGGTCGGTGTAGACGTGTTGGGCCGAAGGGCCTATTTTCACACTGTAGGGAATCTTATACATAAAGTAAAGTAAACAAATCTCTTGTAACTAATTGAATCAGCAAAACTAATCCCTAGGTGTCAGTAGAGCTAGAAGATATCTTGCTGAAATCGTTGCAGAAGATCCTGATCTTTCTGTCGTTCCTGACTGCATAGGAACAGCTATGCTATTAGCATTAATTGTCTTCTGATTTTATTGTCAATGCACATATGATCAATCCTCTCACAGCAGGAGTTGTCAGTGCTCTGTCACTTTGATTGACAATCTATACATGCATCAAATTCAAATGCTGAAGTCCCCCTTCCTGAGTAATCCCAGAACCACTAGCGAGTACATTCTGTGCATAGCTGGGAATCTTTCCCCAGTGAATCCTGATGACAGAAGCTTTGTGGCATATGGACCAAAGTCCCAGAGAACAAAAGATCCATGCAGATATCTGTCTGCGACACTAGTACACAAAACCTGGGCTCTAACTGGATGCAGAACTGCTAAGCTGTCAGTGTTGGCTTTCTCCTGTTACCAGCTTATGACTCTCATCTCGACTGGTAGCCAACCGCGCCCCCCCCCACTTACAGGGGGCACTGCCTGATTTGAGCGCCGTACCAGCAAACAAATACAGACCAGGACAACAGTGCCAGCCTGTCCTGTTGGCCTCAATGGGCAAATGGATTGCCAGGTTCTGAGGAAGGGTCACTGCTCCCCAAAACATTAACTCTGATTTCTCTCTGTAGGTACAGCCAGAACCTGCTGAACTTTTTCAGCAATTTCTATTTTTTGTGCCAGGTTCAATATTGGACTGCAATGGCCAAAAGGCTCCAGTTTCCACGTTTCCACAGTAAAGCTAAGTCCAGCGATTATAGTTTAACCTCGATGGGAAGAGAGCTTTAAGAAACACTAAGTTGGAATGCAATTGATAGTCATTTGGGTAAAAGTGGATTCATGAAGAAAAGCCTGGATTTGTTAAGGACAAATTGTGTTTAGCTAACTTGAGGTTTTTGATGAAATAACAGTGAGGGTAGACCAGAATGATTTTGTTCATATGGTGTACACGGACTTCCAGTAAGCATTTTATAAAGTGCTCAACAGACATGAGAGCATAGTTGAAAATGTGTTGCTGGAAAAGCGCAGCAGGTCAGGCAGCATCCAAGGAACAGGAAATTCGACGTTTCGGCATCAGGAATGAAGGCTTATGCCCAAAACGTTGACTTTCCTGTTCCTTGGATGCTGCCTGACCTGCTGCGCTTTTCCAGCAACACATTTTCAGCTCTGATCTCCAGCATCTGCAGACCTCACTTTCTCCTTAGACATGAGAGCATAGTCAGTGCTCACAGAGCAAAAGGTTCAATAACAACACAGATACAAAATTAGTTGCGTAACAGGCAACAAGGAATACTGGAGCACAGTTGGTGTTGGACAGGAGGAAGGTACATGGTGGATTTCCTCACAGATCAGTGATGAGACCCTCCTGATGTGTAGCATGTTAAAGATAATGTCAAACTTCACAAGGAGGACAGAAATGTAGAAACAGAGAAACTAGGTGCAGGAGTAGGCCATTCAGCCCTTTGAGCCTGTATCACCTTTCAATACGATGATGGCTGATCATACAATCTCAGTATCCCATTCCCTTCCTCTCCCCATACCCATTGATCCCTTTAGCCGTAATGGCCATGTCCAGCTTTCTCTTGAATATATCTAATGAACTGGGCCGAACAGCTTCCTGTGGGAGAGAATTCCACAGGTTCACAACTCTCTGAGTGAAGACATTCTTCCTCATCTCAGTCCTGAATGGCTTATTCTTAGACTGTGACCCCCTTGTTCTGGATTTCCTCAACATTGGGAACATTCTTCCCACATCTAGCTTGTCCAGTCCCATCAGGATTTTATACAATTCTATGAGATCCCCCCATCATTTTTCTATATCCCAATGAGTGCAAGCTCAGTCGATGCAGTCTTTCTTCAGATATTAATCCTGTCATCCCAGGGATCACTCTGGTGAACCTTCGCTGGACTCACTCAACAGGAAGAATGTCTTTCCTCAATCATAAAATTCAAGATGTGGCCTCATCAAGGCCCTGTATAACTGCAGCAAGACATCTCTACTCTGATCCTCAAATCCTCTCGCTATGAAGGCCAGCATGCCATTAGCTTTCCTCACAGCCTGAAATACCTGCATAGCAACCTTCAGCAACTGTTCCACCATGACACCTAGATCTCATTGCACCTACCCTTTTCCTAAACTGTCACCATTCAGATAATAATCTGCCTTCCAAATAGATAGGATGAAGAAATGGCATTCAAATTTATTGCAAAAAGGTGTGAAGTGATTCATTTTAGTAGGAAAAATGCTTAAAGCTAACACAAAGCAAGGGATTCCTGATTCTTGAAGAAGGACTTATGCCCGAAACGTCGATTCTCCTGTTCCTTGGATGCTGCCTGACCTGCTGTGCTTTTTCAGCAACACATTTTCAGCTCTGATCTCCAGCATCTGCAGTCCTCATTTTCTCCACAAAGCAAGGGATACAATCTAAAATGGGTGCAGGGCCAGAGGACCTGGGTCTATATCTGCTTAAATTATTGAAAGTGGCAGGATATGTTGAGAGGGTGGCTAATAAAGCAAATGACAACCTAGGTTTTATCAATTGAGGAATAAAGAACAACAGCGAGGAAGTTGTCTTAAACCTGTGTAAAACATTGAGCAGCGCAGTAGTTAGCACTGCTGCCTGATACCACCAGGGAACCAAGCTTGTTTCAAGCCTTGGGTGTTTGTCTGTGTGGAGTTAACATGTTCTCCCTGCTTTGGCGTGGGTTTCTTCCAGGTGCTCCAGTTTCCCCCCACAGTCCAAAGGTGTGCAGGTTAGGTGGATTGGCTGTGCTAAATTGTCTGTAGTGGTGAGTGTGCAGTTAGCCATAGTTAAAAATAACTCCATGCAGGGATAAAGGGATGGGGTGTGTCGGTGGGTGAGTGCAGACTTGTTGGGCTGAATGTCCTCCTTCTAAACTGTTGGGATGCCATGACCTTAGCTGGAGTATCACACCCAGTCCCAGGGACCAGGCATCAGGAAGTTAGGAAAGATATCCAAGAACAGTTCTGAAAATGCTACCTCAATAGATTGAAGAAGTTGGGACAGTTTTCTTTGAGGAAGAGAAGGTTGAGGTAGGTCACCTGCCGAGAGGGTCTGCACACACTGATTGGTGCGTGGTTGCATTGACTTGTGATTCCTGGAAAACTAGAAGGAATATAGATTGAGAGGAGATATGTTGAGGTTTTCACAATCATGAGGACCCTGGCCAGGATAGATTGAGAAAAGCTGTCCCCATCGGTCAGAGGATTGAAAACGAGAGGACACTGATTTTAGATAACTGGCAAAAGGATCAATGAAGACATGAGAAAGACTGCTATTATGCAATGAGTGGTTAGAATGGGGGAAAAAAAACTGCCTGACATGAGGTGGAAGAAGGATTAATTGAGGCTTTCAAAAGGGAGTTGGATCATTATCTAAAAAGAAAGGAAATGCACGCCCCGGGCAAAGCGGGGAAGTAGTTAGTAATTCGCTCCTTCAGAGGACCAACACAGACAGAGTGAATCCAATGGTCTCCTTCTGTACTGCAACCAGTCTGTGATTCTATGATTTCTGTTTAAATTTCAGCTGAGTTTGTTGATGGTGGTCAGAGTACCTGAATCAGCTTTAGCGTCCGTTACTGAGGGTGGAAATTGAAGATGGGAGGTCTGATTTAGAAAGGGTCTGCTGATCCCTACTGTGTTATCCCAAATCAAAAATAACAATGCTTAATGGATTCTACACATCAGCCCTTTACATAGATCACCTTGACTATGACAGGCTGTTACTGAGCTGTTTAAAATGTCTACGCAAGGAGAACACAACTCAATGCTAAAGGCTACACTTCAATGCCTTTTTTAATGGAAAACAATTGAGGTTCTGCCCATTGGTATTATGTTCTGCCAGGGACAGGAGGACAAACTGAACTGAGGATCTTCCGTTCAATTTCCATTCCTACTGATATGGATAGAGTCATTCTAATTTTGCTTTTTTTTCTTTGATTTATTTGATCATCATCTTTGAGTCACAATAATACAACAGAAATTCCTACTGGTTTGTGTGTCACACGTTCCTCAATTCCTTAGATTTGGATCCATTGTTACAAACTCACTTTTGGAATATTGTGTTCAGTTCTGGTTTCCCTGAAGTAGGAAAGATGTCATTAAACTTGAAAGGGTACAAAGAAGACTACAAAGATGTTGCTGGGGCTGGAGGGTTTGAAGTTACAGGAGAAGCTATGCAGGCTGGGGCGTCAGAGGCTGAGGGGTGACCTTGTAGAAGTTTATAAAATCAAGAGGGGCGTGGATAGGGTAAATAGACTAGATTCCCCGGGGTAGGCGAGTCCAAAACTAGAGGGCATAGGTTTAAGGTGAGAGGGGAAAGATGTAAAAGGAACCTAAGGGGCAACTTTTTCACACAGAGGGTGGTGTGTGTATAGAATGAGCTACCGGAGGACGTAGTGGAAGCAGGTACGACTAAAACATTTAAAAGATATCTGGATGAATACATAAATGGGAAGGGTTTAGAGGGAAATAGACCAAATGCTGGCAAGTGGGACTAGACTAATTTAGGATATCTGATCGGTATGGACGTGTTGGACCGAAGGGTCTGTTTCCGTGCTGTGCAGCCTTGCGTCATCTAACCAGTTCCTAAATTAAATTTTAAAAATGCAATTCTTTCTTTTCTTTCATAATTGTAAGATGTCCAAAGATGCTTTACAGCCAGTTAAGAAGTGTGGGCTCTGTTGTGATGTCAGAATCAAGGCAGCTAATTTGTGTATGGCAAGGTCCCACAGGATGATCTTCCTCTATTATTACCCCATAGTCAGCTTCGTGGCTAGGGCAATGAGGCAAGGCCTGAATCCATTCCTGCTAGAATCAGTATAAAGCCCAGCATTGTTGATATCAATCTGGTCCACACTGGCCATGCAGTCAATTCCACCGACCAGCCTCCCTGGGAGTCTGAATTGCTTTGGTAACATGTACTTTTGTGCTCTGAAGAAGAGACACTGAGCTCAAAATATTACTTCTGTTTTCTCCATGCAGATGCTGCCAGGCCTGCTGAGTTTTGCCAGTAATTTCTGTTTTGGTTCAGATCTCCAGCATCTTCAGTTCTGTGTTTTATTTAAGCACTCCATTGTGGGGCAATTACTTTTGGGTGGACCTCTATTCTTAGAATGATAGAAGCAGAGACTATAGCTTCCACTTACACATGATGGTGCCTTTGCCTTGTTCACAGATTATAGAAAACATAGAAACACAGAAGAAAAGAACAAGGGTAGCCCATTCAGACCTTTAAGCCTGCTCCATCATTTAATATGATCATGGCTGATCACCCAACTCAGTCCCTAGTTCCTACTTTTTCCCCATACCCTTTGATGCCTTTAACCCTAAGTACCAGCTCCAACTTCTTGAAAGCATTCAATGTTTTGACCTCTACTGCAGAGAATTCCACAGACACGCCACACTCTGATGAAAAAATTTCAATCCTGAAGTGTCTATCCCATACCCTTAGGCTGTGACTCCTGGTTCTGGACTCCCTGGTGATTGGGAACACCCTTCCTGTCTTTACCCTATCTAGTCCTGTTAGAGTTTTATAGGTTTCTTTGACCACTCCTTTATTCTTTGATACTCCAGTGAAGATAGTCCTCTATTCAAACAATAGCTGTAAGTTGCCTAGTATCCGTGAATGATAGAACCAACCCTGGATGGTTGATCATTTGATGGCATCCCCTCACCCTTCTCCTAGTGACTGCCCAACTCATTCCTTTAGCCAGAGGGCATTCTGGCCAAATTTGCAGACAATACAAAGATAGGTAGAAGGGCAGGTAGCATTGAGGAGGTAGGGAGGCTGCAGAATTAGTGAGAAAGTGTGAGGTCATGTGCTTGGGAGGAAGAACAGAGACATTTTCTAAATGGGAAGAAAATTCAGAAGTCTAAAGTGCAAAGAGATTTGGGAGTTCTAATCCAAGATTCTCTCAAGGTAAACTTGCAGGTTGAGTCAGTAGTTGGGAAGGCAAATACAATGATGGCATTAATTTTGAGAGGACTTGAATATGAAAGCAGGCATGTATTTCTGAGGCTCTACAAGGCTCTGGTCAGACCACATTTGGAGTATCGTATGCAGTTTTGGGCCCCATATCTCAGGAAAGATGTACTGGCCTTGGAGCATTTTCAAAGGAGGTTTACAAGAATGGTCTCAGGAATGAAAAGCTTAACATTTGAGGAATGTTTGAGGACCCTGGGTCTATATTCAATGGAGTTTAGAAGGATGAGGGAGAATCTTATTGAAACTTACATAATACTGAATGGCCTGGACAGAATAGATGTTGGGAAGATGTTTGCATTGGTAGGAGAGACTAGGAGCCGAGAGCACAGCCTTAGAGTAAAGGCAAGACCTTTTAGAACAGAGATAAGCAGAAACATCTTCAGCCAAGCGGGTGGTGATTATATGGAAAGCTGTGGAGGCTAGATCATTGACTGCATTTAAGACTGAGATAGATTGTCAGGGGGATCAAGAGTCATGGGGAGAAGGTGGGAGAATGGGGTTGAGAAACTTATCAGCCATGATTGAATGGCGGTGCGGACTCAATGGGTCGAATGGCCTAATTTCTGTTCCTATGTCTTGTGGCCCTATATAAAAGGGGACGGAACTGAACTGATAACTTAGCTCAACTTCAACTCACGAAGAACATTTATTTTCACGAGCACGTTGTTTAAGCCCTATTATAGTCCAGTATTACATTCAAATCAATACCTCATCAAACATTACCAACAGTGGCCTTCCCACATCCCAGTTTCATTTAGCTCTCATGCTTAACCATTTCTTTTTAATTCTTGTGAGGCCAAGAGATATATAGAAGAGGTGAAAGATATAGTGATAAAGAGAATGATAGAGAGAAAGAAGCATCAAGAAGTACAGAGATTGATTGAGAGTGATGGACTATTTGATGGAATGGGTTGATGGAGGACTAATGGTCAGACGAGTAAAAGTTGGAATGAGAAATTGTAAGACTATGTAGGAAGGGTAATAAAAGGGAGGGATAAAGAGATGGAATGAAAGAGAAAAAATGTGCTGGAGAAGTGAGATGGATTGTAAGATCACATAAGTAGCAGGTGAACAGCAGGAGTGGTAGAAAGAGAATGAATGAGAAAGGAAGAGAAAGCAGTGATGTGAATTGCTATCTGCTCCACAATTATCTGTTAATTCCATTGGTATTGAGGTGGAAGGAAAGCTGTAAGGGCCAGGATGGGTTCTGTCCTCTCCTCAAGAGACAGTACCTCAAGGCTTCCATCTAGTGGTTTGGTCAAGAACCAATAAAACCTATTGGACACATTGAACATCAGAAATGCTGAGATTCAAGTCTGGGTTGTCAATACCAACACTGGGTGTTGCAGTTGCAGATACAGGCAGCATTAACGGTTTACACTGAAGCCTTGCCTTCTGGAAAAAATATCTATGATCTATAACTCAACCATATAAGATCATGAGAGTGGCAAAAACAGAATGTAGATGGTAAGATGGTCTTAGAGTGTAATGGCTCCAAGTTGCTGTGGTCTCTTGGAATTTGAATGCCATCCAATATTGGAGAGGAATTTCCTCGACTTCTTCCTGAGTTGGCCAAAGGTTTCATCTAATGTTCCTGTCTCTCACAAGTGATTCTACGGCAATGTGAGTAATGATACAGTGTAATGTTCTATAGAAGTTACATTAAACAAGGATTGGGCAAGTCTAATAATTCAGATGGGTCTTTTCCCACTTACGTAAGATCACAGTTATTGATCATGTTACAATCCCAAGTACATCAATTCATTTGTAATTGTAGTTTCACCTGTATTCTATGAAGCATTGTGAAGAGCAGTTAAATAACTAGGGTATTGTCAATCACGCAGGGAATCCGAGTTGCTTGGCAACAAGCTCTCTCACGTGCACGGTGTAGTTTGTAACTATGGATAATAATGCTGAAAATGTGTTGCTGGAAAAGCGCAGCAGGTCAGGCAGCACCCAAAGAGCAGGAGAATCAACGGTTCGGGCATGAGCCCTTCCTGAAGAAGGGCTCATGCCCGAAACGTTGATTCTCCTGCTCTTTGGATGCTGCCTGACCTGCTGCACCTTTCCAGCAACACATTTTCAGCTCTGATCTCCAGCATCTGCAATCCTCACTTTCTCCTGGAGGATAATGATCCCTGCAATGGCTGACCACGAAACTCTCCTACTCTTACAGTCTGCCACTGGGCTGTGTTGGAAGAATTTCCAAGTTGACACCTGACTTGTTTGACCATGTTATGGACACAGCTGCTTTGGTCATCAAGTCCAGGGGGCGATTCAAACCTGGAACTCTTGGCTCAGGGGCAGGGAAGTTCTTTACTCCCATAAGTCAGAGCTCAGTAACTATTAATTAATATCTTTCCTGCATTGCCTTTTATGTATGTCATTAATTTCCCCTCCATATGTAAATGTGAGAGAGACTGACTACTGCATTCCATTCCGGGGTAAATCTATTCGTCCTCACTGAACTACACACTTGATTGCTTTGGATAGTTGACCAGTATCTACCGTTACTCAATCCTGCTCCTCAGGAATACAGCAATCTCCCAAGAGCAGGATGGTAATGCTGCCAGCAAATGTCAAAAGCCTGATCATATATTTGCAGCTGATGTAATCAAGCATGGCACATCTACCATCATCTTCCCAGCCGCAGCTCCCATTTGAATTCTTTCTTGGGTTACTGGTAACCTTTGCCTTTGTTTTAACTCCCACAGTGACAATGTTTACATACAGCATTCTGTTCTATCGATTCTGATGGTTTAACCATTCCCTTTGATTCCATATTCCCACAAGCGCACTCATTCCCACATCACCGCGTAACAATAGCATCCTTGGCTGACAACTGTGTTACAAATGGATAATACATGTTCCAAGTTGGCTCATTTTCCACACTGAGCAGGCTAGTCTTCCTCTTTTAAATGCCACTGCTGTAAATTGGCCGAGGTTGAAGGAAGATCAAACACTGACCTTAAAAATACATTTTATTCTCCAATCTGTCGATGTCAATCAATCATTCTGCTTCACCCAGTTGCTACATTTCCTCATAGCAATGGTTTATTTCTCTTACCTTCTGCTTTTATCTTTCCCACTTTGTTCTCAGAATTGCAGTTCAGTTTATGAGTAGAACCCAAGCTTCTGTTGCCCGTTAGTCATCATTTCCACAGTGTCTTGGTAGATTAAATGATTTTGACTCGATCTATTGCATTCCCCTTTACTTCTATAAAGGCATGGGTTTAAAACTTAAGCCTTGAGTGAGACGAGAGTTTGGAAAATTCAGTTTCCCACAGAGCTATGGAACAGATTTCCATCAAAAGCAATTGATGTTACATTGATTAATTCCTTAAGAAAGGAAGTTGAATAAATGGTTGGAAATGGACTGGAGCTTCTTGAGAGTGGTAAAGCTGGGGATGATTGTATACTTTCACAGAGAATGGATTGGTTTCTGTGCTGCAGAAGTTGGTTTGACAGGGGTCTGGCTGCTTGTAGAGAGCGGAATTCAAGGTTTGAATAGTTGACGAATGACGTACACAGAAATTATTAATTGTTCCTCCATATCCATGGAGGATTGTGAAAGTATTTGTGATAGAGCGTGCCAATTGTATGGGGCAGAATCCCTAACAGATTGCTGGTCTGTGAAATGTCAGAAGTTAATTTAGATTCTGGAGAAGGGTTACTACACTCAAAACACAAACCCTGTTTTCTCTCTATAGATGCTGCCAGACCTGCTGCGTTTCTCCAGCAATTTCTGTTTATCTTTCAGCTTTCCAGCATCTGCATTTCTTTACTTGAGTTTAGTTCGCTTAGATTCATTGGTTTCTCCATGGTATTCAGAAGTATCCCACTGATGGCATTAATCTTGGAGTTGCATCATGTGTTATCACAGCATCCAACTCCAGTGATATAAGCCACGGAGTAAATTTTCCAACTGCATTATCCAGGAATGGGAGCGAAGGGGATAGAGAGTCTGCACAATTGGAAGTCAGCTCTGGTTGATATACGTTACATTTCCAAAATGTCAGGAGCATCCCAAATGCTCAGGAAGCCAAGCAAATGCAATGCTTAATCTTGGAGCAAATTATTGCAGATGTTGGAATCTGTACTGAAAACAAAAAAAAGGCTGGAAATCCCAGCAGGTCAAGTATCATCTGTGGAGAGAGAGCAAGCTGACATTTCGAGTCTCAATGACTCTTCATGAGTCACCCAGACTCAACATGTTAGTTTGCTCTCTCTCTCTATGGATACTGCCTGATCCATTGGAATTTATTTTGTTTTCAGTGTAAATGCAATTCTGAAATAGCTCTCAAGAAAAATCTATCAAACCTGAATGTTTTACTCTGCTTCTCTCTCCACAGATGTTGTCAGCCTTGTTGAGCTTCTCCAGTATTATCAGTTTTTACTTCCAGCCTCTGCTGGATTTTGCATCTATCACCTGTAATGCTTAAAGTCTGGTGCTCCCAATTCAAAATAACTTCAATTCATTTTTAAAATGAATTTACAATTAATTCTCAAAATGAAAAGTTCTGGATCATTCAGTTTAAAGCAAATAATTAAGTTATTAGTAATCTGTAACTGAGAATCTAAGACAAATTATTTTAAAATAAATCCACCATTCTATTCTTTGGACGAATGCATGTGTAGGTAGGGAGCAGAGGGATACAAATACTTAAGAATTGACCGATAGGTTTAGACAGTACATTTGGATCGGCTCAGGCTTGAAGGGCCGAAAGGCCTATTCCTAGGCTGTAAATTTTCTTTGTTCTTTCTTTGTTATCAGATCAGCAGGCAAAGGGAAGAACAGAATGGGAGTAAGATTGCTCAGAAGGGGAGCATTTCATTTCTGCAAAAACCCATTTATTTTAATTTATTTATTTTAATAACATAACAACTTTTCTCCTCCCAATTGGAATGCTCAGTTTCTATGACAGAGGTATTTTCTTTAATTCTTCAGGATCTGACGTACAAATTTCATTACTCAATGGCACAAGAATCTAAAATTTGCCGTCTGTCAAAAGTATAATCCAAGACTCTAAGTTTTGTAGTTATTGTGTAACTATATCAACCATTCAGCAGGGATGTTTTCAAAATGTAATTAATTTTCCTGTTGATTTTTAGACTGCAAACTGTCAGAAATGTTCCAATCTCTGTAAAAGTCCCCATTCTACGATTCAACATTAGTTGTGCTGACTTGTAAGATTAGAATGGTGCTGTGTTGCCTGATCTGCTGTGCATTTCCAGCACCACTCTAATCTTGACTCTCATCTCCAGCATCTGCAGTACCCACTTCTGCCATGCTGACTTGTAAGATTACATAAAATACCTGAGTTATCTGGATCTTGTGAGCTGACTTGCCCTTGCGCCGTAGTTTGGCTGACCTTCTAAACACCAGGAGAAAGTGAGGTCTGCAGATGCTGGAGATCAGAGCTGAAAATGTGTTGCTGGAAAAGCGCAACAGGTCAGGCAGCATCCAAGGAGCAGGAGAATCGACGTTTCAGGCATGAGCCTGAAGAAGGGCTGGTTCCTGAAGAAGGGCTCATGCCCAAAATGTCGATTCTCCTGCTCCTTGGATGCTGCCTGATCTGCTGCGCTTTTCCAGCAACACATTTTCAGCTTCTAAACACCAGCCCACAACAAATTTAATGGTGCTCCAAGGGCATGATATGGGGAGAGCTAGTTATTGAATACTTGCAGCTGCCTTGGAGAGGGTGGCAGATTTTTCATATTTTTGAATTGCAAACTTAGTCTGATTGCCAATTAGAAACCTTAAAGGCTCATCTCACAATGCTGAGCTATGTGAAGGAGAGGGTCATCTATTATTAAACCCAAGGCCTTGATAATGCATATAGTTTGAGAACCCCCTCTAAGAACAAGTATTGTCCAACTCCATGGTCTATGTGCCACACACACTCCCACACACATTGTAACACACGCACAGTACAAGAGAGATCAGCAGAGAAATCCTTTGCAGGATTAGAAACACTAAGTAGACTTTCTCCTGGGATATTACGCTTTCCAGGATAGTATTTTACTGAGCAGAAGTGTGAAAACTGAGCCATCCCTAAGGAGTTGGCTATTTTGGAATGATATGAGCACAATGGCCAGGAATATTTTCTCCGTCTACAACCTGAATGCTCCCTCTGCAATTGAATTTTTCACGTGACCACACGTCCCTGCAACCCTTTGCCCAAACAACACAGTGCAGCTCCCAATATAACAACCATGAAGCGAGAAAAAGGAAAACAAAATAATTCTAGAAACATTCAGAGTGGACTATTTTTGTAATGTTTTGATTGCCCAGAATGCCTAACATACTGATGGCTTGGCTGAGTTAGTCTGCTGCTTTTAGTGTGTGGAAAGGGGGAGGTGAGGGAGAATCCTGTTTGATCCGGTTCCGCGATGGCATCATTAATGAAGCACTGGGCTAATTGCACACAAAATGGCTACCACTATCATCCGTCAAGGGATTGGCTGTGAGAGTGGAATTAAAAACATTGCTGGACTTTTATTGAGCATTCAGAGTAGCAGGTAAGCTTTAGTAATCTGCTTTTTCAGCTGTTTTCCCTGGAGTTTCCCTTTTAATGATTAATATCAATTTTGGTGGGTAATGGAGGATATAGAACTTTAGTACTGTGTCAGTTGTCTTTCACACTAGACTTACTGGCAAAATTTGCACCTGTGCCAAGCGAGCTAAAAGAAGTTCTAGTCAGAATTTTTTTCTTTCACTCGATTTGTTCAGATCCAAATCTGCCAAGTGACATTTGTTACCTAGTTTGACTGTGCCAGTTTCTTGGTGAGCTGCTGAGTGAATGTCAGCAGAGTTATTTGAGAAGGAGAGAGGGCCATCATAACTGAACCTACCTTGTTTCACAAGGCCACTTTACACACACATGTGCAAAGGTCAGTGATCAAGAATATGTATCCTTCCCAATGTTTCATCTCCCTAATCCAGCAATGTTATACCACATGGTCATACCCAATACCAAATAAGCAGAAAATAAACTTGGGATCATATGTGTCAGGACTGAACAGTAGTCCAACAATATCAGATATCAGTGGGTTCAAATCTCAACAGACAGGGAAGTAATACAGTGGTATAACGTCTGGATGATTAGTCATAGTTATAAAGTAATAGAGTTGAACAGCACTGAAACAGACCCTTTGGTCCAACTCATCCATGCCAACCAGATATCCTAAATTAATCTGGTCCCATTTGCCAGCACTTGGCCCATATCCCTCCAAATCTTTCCTATTCATATACCCATCCAGATGCCTTTTTAAATGTTGCAATTGTACTCAACTCCACTACTTCCTCTGGCAGCTCATTCCATACATGCACCACCCTCTGTGTGAAAAAGTTGATCTCTTTTAAATCTTTCCCAAAGATCTAGCCTAATGTTCTGGGGGTTTGGATTCAAATCCCACCAGGGCCAATAGTAAAATTTGTATCAATGAAAACCCGGTATTAAAAAGCAGTGAGCAGGTAAACGTTCTTGAATCTGGTGCACTGATGTCTTCCAGGAAAGGAAATCTATCATCCTTCTCCTGTCTGGTCTATATATGACTCCAGACTTGCAGCAATATGATTGACTCTTAACTGTCATCTGAACTAGCCCTTGCAAGCCACTCAGTACCAAAGGCAGTTAGAGATAGGCAATAAATGCTGACCCAGCCAACGATTCTGATGAATTAAAAAAGAAATCCTACCATAATATCTTATCAAACTCAACAAATCTGCTAAATTGTGTGCGAGCACCAGAAAATAGCCATATAAAACACCCAAGTGCGGTGAAAACCAATCAGATTCATTCAAGTCCTTCAGGGAAGGGATTCTATTAATTTGATTTATTGGGAGCTCCTGATGTACATGGTGTGGTTGATTTTTAATGCCCTCAGGGTAGTCAGCAATAGGCAATAAATTCTACCTTACCATAAACCACGAAATAAACCACAATGCATTAACTCAGTGACCAAAGGCATTGAACCAGGAAACATATGAATCGGCCCAGACTGAGTCAATTGGGAATCCAACATGATTCCTTCATATTCCAAGATTACTTTTCTCTGTTGATTTATATGAATAACTGGATAAGGATAAAGCAGAGAATCCTACCTTTCAACAATAATTACCTTAGTTTGCTAAGAATGCAGATCAGTGAACATTTATTACTGAATTATAGAATAGGATCTTGAAGTGTCAGCTTTTCAAATGGCCAAGTCTGATAGTTAAGCATCTAAATGTAATCTTCTATCCACTATGATGGTCCGCTGAAATTCTCTTCAAAATTTTCTTCTTTCTTTTGAAAATTAAAGGCCTTCTTGTATGATTGGATGCTTTGAGGATGTTGTGTTTATTCCTATAACAGTATTCCAAAATCATATATTTTTATGATTACCTCGATGAAAAGGACTCCGAAGCGTGTTGTAAGTACAGGACACCACACAAGGCAAAAGGAGAGTAGACAGGGTATTATGTGAATGGTGAATAGGCAATATCTCAGGTTTAAGTTTTAAGTGTTGGAGGAGAAAGGGAACAGTGTGGGACACAAGGGATTTTGTGCTTTTCGAGCCTTAAGAGTGGAGGATTTCGAGTGTGTGTGGTGCGGTGCCGCCATCATATCAAAAAAGAGAGGAAACAGACAAAGGAAAATCTATAAAGGATGGCTTATTTGGGGCTCGAGAGAAGAGTGAAGCAGTAATGGTGATTGCATCAAGAAAATCGAGAAAGGCAGGAGGCTGGGAGAACACAGCAAGCCAGGCAGCATCTGGGGCTGAAGAAGGGTTACACCTGAAGCATTGACTTCTCCAACTCCTGATGCTGCCTAGCTTGCTGCGTTCATCCAGCCTCCTGCCTTTCTTGGTTTTCTTCTGCCTGTCCATTTCGGATTCCAGCATCTACATTTTCTTTGTGTCTCAAAAGAAGATTACAAGGCAGGGAGAAAGTGAAGAGGTAAAAGTGGATTTCATTCCAAATAAAGCTTGAATTGTACTCTTGAGTTCCAGCTCATTTCACTGGGGAATTGAAAGCCTCCAGTCATCAGTTTGGGCCAAATTTAAATTGAGATCCCAAGGTTAAGAGGTAAACTCAGAGATGCCTATCCAACAGGATGAACCATTCTGACTAATTCATCTTACATTGACTTGATATTTTTAGAATTTTTAAAAGCATACAGCCAGGGAGACATTGTGGCATTATAAGCCTCATGGCAGCAGAGTGAGGATCCTTATTTGATGGGAGGGCAAATCAAACAATTGGTAAGGGGGTCATCAGATTTGGTTGGTCGTTCTCCTTCAACTTCAGCACATTGACCACGGTACTCAATTGTCCAACTTGTATGCCTTGCAAGACATCCTATTCCTCATTCGAGACACCTGAGTCCTTAGAATTTAGAATTCCTACAGTCTGGAAACAGGCCCTTTGGCCCAGCAAGTCCACACCAACCCTCCAAAGAGTAACCCACCCAGACCCATTCTCTATCTGTTGAACTTATTCACAATCCATTTCTTCATCTATTTGGCTTTGCTCGTAATCAACAAACAATAACAATCAATTGCACATCCCTCCTTTGCCTGAAGAATTTCATGGACCAACATGTTTAATAGAAGAATTATATCCAGCTGCTTAAATATTACACTCAGTTATTTGAAAGACTGAGACTTCAATAACTTATTATTCAATGTGATAACTGTTAACTAATCATTGTTTTTAGTAAGTTAAAGGAACTATTGATGTAAAGCAGTGTTCTCTACTTTACAGTTATCTAACTGTTCACTAAGAGAAGAATATACCTGTGATACTGAAGACATTGTTGAGTCAGTGTTTTTGACTTAGTCACTAAAGGAAACATACAGTGGGTTGGTCAGTTAATAAGGAAGAATGCATTATTACGCTAATATTTTACAGAGGGTTCAAATGTCAATGTTCAAATAATGCAGCTTCAACATATTTAAAATGGGAGAATGCAGAGGAATGCTCAGGGGAGTATGAGACGGAGTCATATTGATAAACTAGAGTGAGACAAAAACATTGACCTGTTGTGCATAGAGTTGTGCATAGAATGGGTGCACCATCATCAGGAATCTCCTCTCCAAGCCACACACCATACTAACTTAGAACAATCTCACTGTTTTTTCACTGCCGCTGCATCAGAAATGTGGAACTCCCTTGCTAACAGCACTGAAAGTGTACCTACACTACAGGCAACAGGAGACCATCACCACCAAGGGCATTGAGGGATGAGCAACAAATGCTGGCCTTGCCAATGAGACTCACATTCCAGGAAAGAATAAACAAAGAAAATCATAGATTGGACAGTAGTTCTTTTGTTAAATCAGATCAAAAGAATTGACTGGTTAGGGCAGAACTTACATAGCAGTTAAGTTAAAATGGGTAAGTAAGATGCTCAGGAAGTCTGTAGGCTCTGCCCTATGTTACTAAATACACAAATTAGAAATCTAAAACAAATACATTGGTTCTAAACTTTGAGCTTGAATGTACAAGTACATTATGAAATATTTGCATCTAATTTTGGTGCCTATAATAATATGTTCCAATCATTATATTTTTCAATATCATTTTTTAGTTCTGTGTTTTTCCTTGGTCGACAGATTAGTTTACATACTCTCCACAAACAACCATTGTTTGTGTAAGATGCATCTTTGTCAGCCTGTATAAGGCATTTTTCATTAGTTCCTGATTAAGGTGTTATCCTTGATATTGAGTTCACCTCGATATTGAAATGTCTGAAGCTATTAAGCTTTTAAGTTTGACGTTTGTTTTTAGCATCTAAAGGCTGCGTCTTTCACAGTGTACAGCTCAATTTGTCACAGTGACAATTTCTGCAAGTCTTCTATCATATTAACTGAGTCCAACTCTCCCTGTACAAACATAGAATTTATGAGAAAAATCATGATTACTGAACAAATCGACAAGCTGCACATATTTTCTTGACTGGTAAACAATATAAGCAATGGAAATCTTATTATCAAATATTATGAATCATTACTTGTAACCAAACCCTTGAATGATCCAGCAAACTTTCATCTATCCTCATTTCATTATATCCCCATTGGGAGACCTGGAATACAGTCTTCCTGTAGTGTTCTATAGATCCTTGAGACTCAAATTGATATCAAAAAGTAGAATGGATTCTGAAATGAACAATTATTACATTCCCCATATTACTTTAAATGGTAGGTATTAATCTTTTCCATTATCTCTGCTTTTCCTCACAATGCTTTCTGTACTAACTTCATCAATATTCACCTGCTGTCATGTTGCTCTCTCACCTATTGCTTTATTGTCTACATCTCTGTTGCTGTTAATGCCTCCTACAGAGCGTTCTGTTTGTGCTATGCTCATTTTGTTAAATCCATGTCTGTTTTGTTAAGACCTCTCTCCCTTGGGTCTGCAGCTTTAATTTCACGCATGACCTTATCTGTTGATCAAAGATTCGCACTATTCCCTAAAATTGCAGGTGGCTGCTAACATTTTCACCTTGCTGACATACTTCTCCAGTTTCTCTCCCTCCCTCTTGGTTGCGAGTAGAATTTCTGCTGCAACCAGGTCATTTATCTTCAGACACAACCTTCATCAAATGCTCAATTTGTTATATGTGAGACTACAATACAGCTGAACTCGTTTATGTACATGTCTAGAGCCTACTGAATAGGCACAAAATCTTTACTAAAAATTTAAAATCACGCAACACCAGGGTGTAGTCCAACAGGTTTATTTGGAAGCACTAGCTTTCAGAGCACTGTTCCTTCATCAGGTGTTGGAGTGTAAGAACATAAGATACATAAGACCTATAAGATTTATAGCTATAAACTCTGTATCTTATGTTCTTACACTCCAACACCTGATGAAGGAGCAGTGCTCTGAAAGCAAGTGCTTCCAAATAAACCTGATCTTATGTGATTTTTAACTTTGTACACCCCAATCCAACATTAGCACCTCCAAATCTTTATTAAATATATTAATGAATATCTTTTCATCATTGCCCATTATTGCAAATTCAGTGTATAACTTTTAACTGTTCCTTTATGGGGAAGTTCTTTGCCTGGGTCCCTAATTGTCCTACTGACTCTAGATGGTTCATACCATTAAGTTTTTGATGTCTTCATTTCAATTCTCATTAACTAAACTGTTGAGTATTAAGAATTTACTTTAATTAGGAAACAGAGGTTGCAATATTAAAATTTAAAAGTAACTTTTATTTGCCTCCAATGGCTTGCAATTTTATGCCGGACTTTGGGCACATTGACTTGATTTATTATTGTCACACGTACCTGGTACAGAGACAAGTTTTTGTTTTGTATGCAGTACAGGCAAATCATGCCATACCAAAGTGCATCAGGGTAATAGAACAGAGCAAAAAAAAGTGCACATCAATATCGAATTTAAAATTTGAGAGTCAATTCAGATGTCGAATAACAGTGCGGAAGAAGCTGTTGATTGAATTTGTTGATTGGAATCCTTGTTTAGGCTCAATTCTTCATATGATTGCAGAGAAGCTGTACTGTGCATTCCCAAGGAAGGACATAATTTATATGAACTGTTGCTATCTCCCAGCACTGAATACTGCAAGCCGACAACACATGGGAGACTGCTCCATTTTCCCCAATTATTCTGCAGGAGCAGAGTGAGTTTCAACTAAACTTAAGTTTAGTCTTGTGTCCTGGAACTGTGACTTTGCAGAGCAGTCAGCCTACATTGTGTTCACTTTGCCCTGCGGTCGGTGTAGTTTGTCCACATGTTGCCCCATAGTTGGTGTAGTTTATACCCACTTTGCCCTGTAATTGGTGTAGTTTGTCCCCACTTTGTCCTGTACTCGGTGTAGTTTGTACCCACTTTGCCCTGCAGTTGGTGTAGTTTGTACCCACTTTGTCCTGGAGTTAGTGTTGTTTGTACTGACTTTGCCCTGTAGTTGGTGCAGTTTATCCCCACTTTGCCCTGTAGTGGGTATAGTTTGTCCCCACTTTGCACTGCAGTCGGTGTAGTTTGTACGCACTTTGTCCTGTAGTCGGTGTAGTTTATACACACTTTGCCCGGTAGTTGGCGTAGTTTGTCCATACTTTGCCCTCGGGTTGGTGTACTTTGTCCACACTTTGCCATGTGGTTGATGTAGTTTGTACCAACTTTGCCCTGTAGTCGATGTAGTTTGTACCCACTTTGCCCTGTAGTCAGTGTAGTTTATACCCACTTTGCCCTGTAGTTGACGTAGTTTGTCCACACTTTGCCCTGTGGTTGATGCAGTCTGTACCCACTTTGCCCTGTAATTGGTGTATTTTGTCCCCACTCTGCCCTGTAGGCGGTGTAGTTTGTACCCACTCTGCCCTGTAGTCGGTGTAGTTTGTACCCACTCTGCCCTGTAGTCAGTGTAGTTTGTACCCACTTTGCCCTGTAGTCAGTGTAGTTTATACCCACTTTGTCCTGCAGTTGGTGTAGTTTGTCCCCACTTTGCCCTGTAGTTGGCGTAGTTTGTCCACACTTTGCCCTGGAGTTGGTGTACTTTGTCCACACTTTGCCCTGTGGTTGATGTAGTCTGTACCCACTTTGCCCTGTAGTCGGTGTATTTTGTCCCCACTCTGCCCTGTAGGCGGTGTAGTTTGTACCCACTCTGCCCTGTAGTCGGTGTAGTTTGTACCCACTCTGCCCTGTAGTCAGTGTAGTTTGTACCCACTTTGCCCTGTAGTCAGTGTAGTTTATACCCACTTTGTCCTGCAGTTGGTGTAGTTTGTCCCCACTTTGCCCTGTAGTTGGCGTAGTTTGTCCACACTTTGCCCTGGAGTTGGTGTACTTTGTCCACACTTTGCCCTGTGGTTGATGTAGTCTGTACCCACTTTGCCCTGTAGTCGGTGTATTTTGTCCCCACTTTGCCCTGTAGTCGGTGTAGTTTGTACCCACTCTGCCCTGAAGTCGGTGTAGTTTGTACCCACTTTGCCCTGTAGTCGGTGTAGTTTGTACCAACTTTGCCCTGTAGTCAGTGTAGTTTATACCCACTTTGTCCTGCAGTTGGTGTAGTTTGTCCCCACTTTGCCCTGTAGTTGGTGTAGTTTGTACCCACTTTACCCTGTAGTTGGCATAGTTTGTCCACACTTTGCCTTCAAGTTGGTGTAGTTTGTCCCCACTTTGCCCTGTAGTTGGTGTAGTTTGTACCCGCTTTACCCTGTAGTTGGCATACTTTGTCTAACTTTGCCTTCGAGTTGGTGTAGTTTGTCCCCACTTTGCCCTGTAGTTGGTGTAGTTTGTCCGCACTTTGCCCTCAGTCGGTGTAGTTTGTCCCCACTTTGCCCTGGAGTTGGTGTTGTTTGTCCCCACTTTGTCCTGTAGTCGGTGTAGTTTGTACCCACTTTGCCCTGTAGTTGGTGTATTTTGTCCCCACTTTGCCCTGTAGTCGGTGTAGTTTGTACGCACTTTGTCCTGTAGTCGGTGTAGTTTATACACACTTTGCCCGGTAGTTGGCGTAGTTTGTCCATACTTTGCCCTCGGGTTGGTGTACTTTGTCCACACTTTGCCATGTGGTTGATGTTGTTTGTACCAACTTTGCCCTGTAGTCGATGTAGTTTGTACCCACTTTGCCCTGTAGTCAGTGTAGTTTATACCCACTTTGCCCTGTAGTTGACGTAGTTTGTCCACACTTTGCCCTCGAGTTGGTGTACTTTGTCCACACTTTGCCCTGTGGTTGATGCAGTCTGTACCCACTTTGCCCTGTAATTGGTGTATTTTGTCTCCACTTTGCCCTGTAGGCGGTGTAGTTTGTACCCACTCTGCCCTGTAGTCGGTGTAGTTTGTACCCACTCTGCCCTGTAGTCAGTGTAGTTTGTACCCACTTTGCCCTGTAGTCAGTGTAGTTTATACCCACTTTGTCCTGCAGTTGGTGTAGTTTGTCCCCACTTTGCCCTGTAGTTGGCATAGTTTGTCCACACTTTGCCCTGGAGTTGGTGTACTTTGTCCCCACTTTGTCCTGTGGTTGATGTAGTCTGTACCCACTTTGCCCTGTAGTTGGTGTATTTTGTCCCCACTTTGCCCTGTAGTCGGTGTAGTTTGTACTCACTCTGCCCTGAAGTCGGTGTAGTTTGTACCCACTTTGCCCTGTAGTCGGTGTAGTTTGTACCAACTTTGCCCTGTAGTCAGTGTAGTTTATACCCACTTTGTCCTGCAGTCGGTGTAGTTTGTCCCCACTTTGCCCTGTAGTTGGTGTAGTTTGTACCCACTTTACCCTGTAGTTGGCATAGTTTGTCCACACTTTGCCTTCAAGTTGGTGTAGTTTGTCCCCACTTTGCCCTGTAGTTGGTGTAGTTTGTACCCGCTTTACCCTGTAGTTGGCATACTTTGTCTAACTTTGCCTTCGAGTTGGTGTAGTTTGTCCCCACTTTGCCCTGTAGTTGGTGTAGTTTGTCCGCACTTTGCCCTGTAGTTGGTGTAGTTTGTCCGCACTTTGCCCTCAGTCGGTGTAGTTTGTCCCCACTTTGCCCTGGAGTTGGTGTTGTTTGTCCCCACTTTGTCCTGTAGTCGGTGTAGTTTGTACCCACTTTGCCCTGTAGTTGGTGTATTTTGTCCCCACTTTGCCCTGTAGTCGGTGTAGTTTGTACCCACTCTGCCCTGAAGTCGGTGTAGTTTGTACCCACTTTGCCCTGTAGTCAGTGTAGTTTGTACCAACTTTGCACTGTAGTCAGTGTAGTTTATACCCACTTTGTCCTGCAGTTGGTGTAGTTTGTCCCCACTTTGCCCTGTAGTTGGCGTAGTTTGTCCACACTTTGCCCTCGAGTTGGTGTACTTTGTCCACACTTTGCCCTGTGGTTGATGTAGTCTGTACCCACTTTGCGCTGTAGTTGGTGTATTTTGTCCCCACTTTGCCCTGTAGTCGGTGTAGTTTGTACCCACTCTGCCCTGTAGTCGGTGTAGTTTGTACCCACTTTGCCTGCAGTCAGTGTAGTTTGTCCCCATTTTGCCCTGTAGTCGGTCTATTTAGTACACACTTTGCCCTCTAGTTGGTGTAGTTTGTACCCACTGTGCCCTGCAGTCGGTGTAGTTTGTCCCCACTTTGCCCTGTAGTTGGTATCGTTTGTACCCACATTGCATTGCAGTCGGTATAGTTTGCCTCCACTTTGCCCTGTAATCAGTGTAGTTTGTGCCCACATTGTCCTGGAGTCGGTGTAGTTTATACCCACTTTGTCCTAAGTTGGTGTAGTTTGTCCACACTTTGCCCTGTAGTTGGTGTAGTTTGTACCCACTTTACCCTGTAGTTGGCATAGTTTGTCCACACTTTGCCTTCGAGTTGGTGTAGTTTGTCCCCACTTTGCCCTGTAGTTGGTGTAGTTTGTCCGCACTTTGCCCTCAGTTGGTGTAGTTTGTCCCCACTTTGCCCTGTAGTTGGTGTAGTTTGTAGCCACTTTGTCCTGGAGTTGGTGTTGTTTGTACCCACTTTGTCCTGTAGTTGGTGTAGTTTGTCCACACTTTGCCCTGTAGTAGGTATAGTTTGTCCACATTTTGCCCTGTAGTTGGTGCAGTTTATCCCCACATTGCCCTGTAGTGGGTATAGTTTGTCCCCTCTTTGCCCTGCAGTCGGTGTAGTTTGCCCCCACTTTGCCCTGCAGTCGGTGTAGTTTGTACCCACTTTGCCCTGTAGTCGGTGTAGTTTATACCCACTTTGTCCTGTAGTCGGTGTAGTTTGTCCTCACTTTGTCCGGTAGTCAGTGTAGTTTATACCCACTTTGTCCTGTAGTCAGTGTAGTTTGTCCCCACTTTGTCCTGTAGTCAGTGTAGTTTATACCCACTTTGTCCTGTAGTTGGCGTAGTTTGTCCACACTTTGCCCTGTGGTTGATGTAATTTTTACCTACTTTGCCCTCGAGTTGGTGTATTTTGTACCCACTTTGTCCTGTAGTCACTGTGTTTTGTCCCCACTTTGCCCTGTAGTCGGTGTATTTGTACCCACTTTGCCCTGTAGTCGGTGTAGTTTGTACCCACTTTGCCCTGTAGTCGGTGAAGCTTGTCCCCATTTTTCCCTGTAGTCGGTCTATTTAGTACACACTTTGCCCAGTAGTCCGTGTAGTTTGTACCCACTGTGCCTTGCAGTCGCTGTAGCTTGTCCCCACTTTGCCCTTTAGTTGGTGTAGTTTGCCCCCACTTTGCCCTGTAGTTGGTGTAGTTTGCCCCCACTTTGTCCTGTAGTTGGTGTAGTTTGTACCCACTTTGCCCTGTAATCGGTGTAGTTTGTACCCACTTTGTCCTGTAGTTGTGTAGTTTGTACCCACTTTGCCCTGTAACCGGTGTAGTTTGTACCCACTTTGTCCTGTAGTTGTGTAGTTTGTCCACACTTTGCCCTCGAGTTGGTGTACTTTGTACCCACTTTGCCCTGTAGTTGGTGTATTTTGACCACACTTTGCCCTGCAGTCGGTGTAGTTTGTCCCCACTTTGCCCTGTAGTTGATGCAGTTTGTACCCACTTTGCCCTGTAGTTGGTGTAGTTTGTCCACACTCTGCCCTGTAGTTGGTGTAGTTTGTCCCCACTTTGCCCTGTAGTTGGTGTAGTTTGTACCCACTTTGCCCTGTACTTGGTGTAGTTTGTCCCTACTTTGCCCTGCACTCGGGTGTAGTTTTTACCCACTTTGCCCTATAGTTGGAGTAGTTTGTCCCCACTATGCCCTGTAGTTGGTGTAGTTTGTCCCCACTATGCCCTGTAGTCGTTGTAGTTTGTACCCACTTTGCCCTGTAGTAGGTGTAGTTTGTGCCCACTTTGCCCTGTAGTAGGTATAGTTTGTCCACATTTTGCCCTCGAGTTAGTGCAGTTTTTTTCCCCACTTTGCCCTGTAGTGGGTATAGTTTGTCCACACTTTGCCCTCGAGTTGGTGTACTTTGTCCACACTTTGCCCTGTAGTTTGTGTAGTTTATACCCACTTTGTCCTTTTGTCGGTGTAGTTTGTCCCCACTTTGCCCTGTAGTCAGTGTAGTTTGTACCCACTTTGCCCTGTAGTCGTTGAAGCTTGTCCCCACTTTTCCCTGCAGTCGGTGTTGTTTGTACCCACTGTGCCCTGCAGTCGGTGTAGTATGTCCCCACTTTGCCCTGCAGTTGGTGTAGTTTGTACCCACTCTGCCCTGCACTCGGGTGTAGTTTTTACCCACTTTGCCCTATAGTTGGAGTAGTTTGTCCCCACCAAGCCCTGTAGTTGGTGTAGTTTGTCCCCACTATGCCCTGTAGTCCGTGTAGTGTGTACCCACTTTGCCCTGTAGTTGGTGTAGTTTGTCTCCACTTTACCCAGTACTCGGTGTAGTTTGTCCCCACTTTGCCCTGTAGTCGGTGTAGTTTGTCTCCACTTTGCCCAGTACTCGGTGTAGTTTGTCCCCACTTTGCCCTGTAGTCCGTGTAGTTTGTCCTCATTTTGCCCTGTCGTTGGTGTAGTCTGTACCAATGTGCTCTGCAGCCAGTTTAATTTGTCCCCATTTTGCTCTGTACTCGGTGCAGTCTGTCCCCACTTTGCCCAATACTCGGTGTAGTTTGTCCCCACTTTGCCCTGTAGTCGTTGAAGCTTGTCCACACTTTTCCCTGCAGTCGGTGTAGTTTGTACCCACTGTGCCCTGCAGTCGGTGTAGTATGTTCCCACTTTGCCCTGTAGTCGATGTAGTTTGTCCCCAATTTGCCCTGTAGTAGGTATAGTTTGTCCACATTTTGCCCTGTACTTGGTGTAATTTGTACCCACTCTGCCCTGCACTCGGGTGTAGGTTTTACCCACTTTGCCTTATTGTTTGAGTAGTTTGTCCCCACTATGCCCTGTAGTTGGTGTAGTTTGTCCCCACTATGCCCTGTAGTCCGTGTAGGGTGTACCCACTTTGCCCTGTAGTTGGTGCAGTTTGTCCGCACTTTGCCCTGTAGTAGGTGCAGTTTGTCCGCACTTTGCCCTGTAGTAGGTGTAGTTTGTCCCCACTTTGCCCTGTAGTCCATGTAGTTTGTCCTCATTTTGCCCTGTAGTTGGTGTAGTCTGTACCAATGTGCTCTGCAGCCAGTTTAATTTGTCCCCATCTTGCTCTGTACTCGGTGCAGTCTGTCCCCACTTTGCCCTGCAGTCGATGTAGTTTGTCCCCACTTTGCCCTGTAGTCGGTGTAGTTTGTACCCACTTTGCCCTGTAGTCGTTGAAGCTTGTCCCCACTTTTCCCTGTCGTCGATGTAGTTTGTCCCCACTTTGCCCTGTAGTAGGTATAGTTTGTCCACATTTTGCCCTGCAGTTGGTGCAGTTTGTACCCACTTTGCCCTGTAGTTGGTGTAGTTTGTACCCACTTTGACCTGTACTCGTAGTATTTTGTACCCACTTTGTCCTGTATTAGGTGTAGTTTGTACCAACTTTGCACTGTAGTCGGTGTAGTTTATACCCACTTTGTCCTGTAGTTGGTGTAGTTTGTACCCACTTTGCCCTGTAGTTGTTGTACTTTGTCCCCACTTTGCCCTGTAGTTGGTGTACTTTGTCCCCACTTTGCCCTGTAGTCAGTGTAGTTTGTACCAACTTTTCCCTGTAGTCGGTGTAGTTAATACCCACTTTGTCCTGTAGTTGATGTAGTTTGTACCCACTTTGCCCTATAGTTGGCGTAGTTTGTACACACTTTGTCCTCAAGTTGGTGTACTTTGTCCACACTTTGCCCTGTGGTTGATTTAGTTTGTACCAACTTTGCCCTGGAGTTAGTGTTGTTTGTACCCACTTTGTCCTGTGGTCGGTGTAGTTTATACCCACCTTGCCCTGTAGTCGGTGTAGGTTGCCCACACTTTGCCCTCGAGTTGGTGTATTTTGTCCACACTTTGCCCTGTGGTTGATGTAGTTTGTACCCAATTTGCCCGGTAGTCGGTGTAGTATGTCCCCACTTTGCCCTGTACTTGGTGTAGTTTGTACCCACTCTGCCCTGCACTCGGGTGTAGTTTGTCCACACTTTGCCTTGTAGTTTGTGTAGTGTGTACCCACTTCGTCCTGTAGTTGGTGTAGTTTGTACCCACTTTGAACTGTAGTCGGTGTAGTTTGTACCCACTTTGTCCTGTACTTGGTGTAGTTTGCACCCACTTTACCCTGTAGTTGGTGTAGTTTATACCCACTTTGCCCTGCAGTCGGTGTAGTTTATCCACACTTTGCCCTGTAGTAGGTGTCTTTTGTCCCCACTTTGCCCTATGGTCGGTGTAGTTTGTATCCACTGTGCCCTGTAGTCAGTGTAGTTTGTATCCACTTTGCCCTGTAGTCGGTGAAGCTTCTCCCCATGTTTCCCTGTAGTCGGACTATTTAGTACACACTTTGCCCAGTATCGGTGTAGTTTGTCCACACTTTACTCTGTAGTCGGTGTAGTTTGTACCCACTGGCACTGTGGCCTGTGTAGTTTGTCCCCACTTTGCCCTCTAGTTGGTGTAGTTTGTACCCACTGTGCCCTGCAGTCAGTGTAGTTTGTCCCCACTTTGCCCTGTAGTCGGTGTAGTTTGTACCCACTTTGCCCTGTAGTTGGTGTAGTTTGTCCCCACTTTGCCCTGCAGTCAGTGTAGTTTGTCCCCACTTTGCCCTGTAGTTGATGTAGTTTGTGCCCACTTTGCCCTGTCATTGGTATAGTTTGTCCACATTTTGCACCGTAGTTGGTGCAGTTTGTACCCACTTTGCCCTGTAGTAGTTATAGTTTGTCCACACTTTTGCCCTGTAGTAGGTGTAGATTGTACCCACTTTGCCCTATGGTCGGTGTAGATTGTACCCACTGTGCCCTGCAGTTGGTGTAGTATGTCCCCACTTTGCCCTGTAGTTGGTGTAGTTTGTCCCCACTTTGCCCTGTAGCCGATCTATTTAGTACCGACTTTGCCCTCTAGTTGGTGTAGTTTGTACCCACTGTGCCCTGCAGTCGGTGTGGTTTGTCCCCACTTTGCCCTTTAGTTTGTACCCACTGTGCCCTGCAGTCGGTGTGGTTTGTACCCACTTTGCCCCGTAGTCGATCTATTTAGTACCGACTTTGCCCTCTAGTTGGTGTAGTTTGTACCCTCTTTCTCCTGTAATTGGTGTAGGTTGTACCCACTTTGACCTGTAGTCGGTGTAGTTTGTACCCACTTTGTCCTGTGCTCGGTGTAGTTTATCCACACTTTGCTCTGTAGTTGATGTAGTTTTTCCCCACTTTGCCCTGTAGTAGGTATAGTTGGTCCCCACTTTGCCCTTTAGTAGGTATAGTTGGTCCCCACTTTGCCCTGTAGTTGGTGCAGTTTGTACCCACTTTTCACTACAGTAGGTATAGTTTGTCCACACTTTGCCCTGTAGCTGATGTAGTTTGTAACCACTTTGTCCTGTAGTAGGTGTAGATTGTACCCACTTTGCCCTATGGTCGGTGTAGATTGTACCCACTGTGCCCTGCAGTCGGTGTAGTATGTCCCCACTTTGCCCTGTAGTTGGTGTAGTTTGTCCCCAATTTGCCCTGTAGTCGATCTATTTAGTACCGACTTTGCCCTCTAGTTGGTGTAGTTTGTACCCACTGTGCCCTGCAGTCGGTGTGATTTGTCCCCACTTTGCCATTTAGTTGGTGTAGTTTGTACCCACTGTGCCCTGCAGTCGGTGTAGTTTGTCCCCACTTTGCCTTGTAGTTTGTGTAGTTTGTACCCACTTTCTCCTGTGGTTGGTGTAGGTTGTACCCACTTTGACCTGTACTCGGTGTAGTTTATCCACACTTTGCTCTGTAGTTGTAGTTTTTTCCCACTTTGTCCTGTAGTAGGTATAGTTGGTCCCCACTTTGCCCTGTAGTTGGTGCAGTTTGTACCCACATTTCACTACAGTAGGTATAGTTTGTCCACACTTTGCCCTGTAGTTGATGTAGTTTGTAACCACTTTGTCCTGTAGTAGTTATAGTTTGTCCACACTTTGCCCTGTATTAGGTGTAGATTGCACCCACTTTGCCCTATGGTCGGTGTAGATTGTACCCACTGTGCCCTGCAATCGGTGTAGTATGTCCCCACTTTGCCCTGTAGTTGGTGTACTTTGTCCACACTTTGCCCTGTAATCGGTGTAGTTTGTACCCACTTTGACCTGTACTCGGTGTAGTTTGTACCCACTTTGCCCTGGAGTTGGTGTAGTTTGTACCCACTGTGCCCTGCAGTCGGTGTGGTTTGTCCCCACTTTGCCCTGTAGTTGGTGTAGGTTGTCCTCACTTTGCCCTGTAATTGGTGTAGTTTGTACCCACTTTGAACTGTACTCGGTGTAGTTTGTCCACACTTTACTCTGTAGTCGGTGTAGTTTGTTCCCACTTTGCCCTGGAGTTAGTGTTGTTTGTACCCACTTTGTCCTGTAGTCGGTGTAGTTTGTACCAACTTTGCCCTGTAGTCGCTGTGGTTTGTCCCCACTTTGCCCTTTAGGTGGTGTAGTTTGTACCCACTGTGCCCTGTAGTCGGTGTAGTTTGTACCCACTGTGCCCTGCGACCTGTGTAGTGTGTTCCCACTTTGCCCTGTAGTTGGCGTAGTTTGTCCACACTTTACTCTGTGGTCGGTGTAGTTTGTCCCCACTTTGCCCAGTAGTCGGTGTAGTTTGTACCCACTTTGCCCTGTAGTCGTTGAAGCTTGTCCCCACTTTTCCCTGCAGTCGGTCTATTTAGTACACACTTTGCCCTGTGATTGATGTAATTTGTACCCACTGTGCCCTCGAGTTGGTGTACATTGTCCCCACTTTGCCCCGTAGTTGGTGTAGTTTGTACCCACTTCGTCCTGTACTCAGTGTAGTTTGTACCCACTTTTCCCTGCAGTCGGTGTAGTTTGTCCCCACTTTTCCCTGTAGTTTGTGTAGTTTATCCACACTTTGCCCTGTAGTTGATGTAGTTTGTACCCACTTTGCCCTGTCATTGGTATAGTTTGTCCACATTTTGCGCCGTAGTTGGTGCAGTTTGTACCCACTTTGCCCTGTAGTAGTTATAGTTTGTCCACACTTTGTCCTGTAGTAGGTGTATTTTGTCCCCACTTTGCCCTATAGTTGGCGTAGATTGTACCCACTTTGCCCTGGAGTTAGTGTTTTTTGTACCCACTTTGTCCGATACTCGGTGTAGTTTGTACCAACTTTGCCCTGTAGTCGGTGTAGTTTATACCCATTTTGTCCTGTAGTTGGTGTAGTTTGTACCCACTTTGTCCTGTAGTTGGCGTAGTTTGTACCCACTTTGCCCTGTAGTCGCTGTAGTTTGTACCCACTTTTCCCTGTAGTCGGTCTATTTAGTACACACTTTGCCCTGTGGTTGATGTAGTTTGTACCCACTTTGCCCTGTGACCTGTGTAGTTTGTCCAAACTTTGCCCTGTAGTTTGTCTCCACTGTGCACTGCAGTCGGTGTAGTATGTCCCCACTTTGACCTGTAGTCGGTGTAGTTTGTACCCACTTTGGCCGGTAGTCGGTGTAGTTTGTACCCACTTTGACCTGTAGTCGGTGTAGTTTGTACCCACTTTGCCCTGTAGTTGGTGTAGTTTATACCCACTTTGTCCTGTAGTCGGTGTAGTTTGTCCCCACTTTGCCCTGTGGTTGATGTGGTTTGTACCAATTTTGCCCTGTAGTTGGTGTAGTTTGTACCCACTTTGCCCTGTAGTTGGCATAGTTTGTCCACACTTTGCCCTGTAGTCGGTGTAGTTTGTACCCACCTGGCCCTGTAGTCAGTGAAGCTTGTCCCTACTTTTCCCTGCAGTCGGTCTATTTAGTACACACTTTGCCCTGTGGTTGATGTAGTTTGTACCCACTTTGCCATGTGGCCTGTGTAGTTTGTCCAAACTTTGCCCTGTAGTTTGTACACACTTTGACCTGTAGTCGGTGTAGTTTGTACCCACTTTGACCTGTAGTCGGTGTAGTTTGTACCAACTTTGCCCTGTGGTTGATGTGGTTTGTACCCATTTTGCCTTGTAGTTGGTGTAGTTTGTACCCACTTTGCCCTGTAGTTGGCGTAGTTTGTCCACACTTTGCCCTTGAGTTGGTGTACTTTGTCCACACTTTGCCCTGTAGTTGATGTAGTTTGTACCCACTTTGCCCTGTAGTTGGTGTAGTTTGTACCCACTTGGCCCTGTAATCGGTGTACTTTGTACCCACTTTGTCCTGTAGTCGGCGTAGTTTGTACCAACTTTGCCCTGTAGTCGGTGTAGTTTATACCTACTTTGTCCTGTAGTCGGTGTAGTTTGTCCCCACTTTGCCCTGTAGTTGGCGTAGTTTGTACCCACTTTGCCCAGTAGTTGGTGTAGTTTGTCCCCACTTTGCCCTGCAGTCGGTGTAGTTTGTCCCCACTTTGCCCTGTAGTTGGCGTAGTTTGTACCCACTTTGCCCAGTAGTCGGTGTAGTTTGTCCCCACTTTGCCCTGTAGTTGGCGTAGTTTGTACCCACTTTGCCCAGTAGTCGGTGTAGTTTGTCCCCACTTTGCCCTGTAGTTGGCGTAGTTTGTACCCACTTTGCCCAGTAGTTTGTGTAGTTTGTACTCACTTTCTCCTGTAGTTGGTGTAGGTTGTACCCATTTTGACCTGTAGTCGGTGTAGCTTGTACCCACTTTGTCCTGTACTCGGTGTAGTTTGTACCCACGTTTCCCTGCAGTCGGTGTAGTTTGTACCCACTGTGCCCTGCAACCTGTGTAGTGTGTTCCCACTTTGCCCTGTAGTTGGCGTAGTTTGTCCACACTTTACTCTGTGGTCGGTGTAGTTTGTCCCCACTTTGCACTGTAGTCGGTGTAGTTTGTACCCACTTTGCCCTGTAGTCGTTGAAGCTTGTCCCCACTTTTCCCTGCAGTCGGTCTATTTAGTACACACTTTGCCCTGTGATTGATGTAATTTGTACCACTGTGCCCTCGAGTTGGTGTACATTGTCCCCACTTTGCCCCGTAGTTGGTGTAGTTTGTACCCACTTCGTCCTGTACTCAGTGTAGTTTGTACCCACTTTTCCCTGCAGTCGGTGTAGTTTGTCCCCACTTTGCCCTGTAGTTGATGTAGTTTGTCCCCAATTTGCCCTGTAGTTTGTGTAGTTTATCCACACTTTGCCCTGTAGTTGATGTAGTTTGTACCCACTTTGTCCTGTAGTTGGCGTAGTTTGTACCCACTTTGCCCTGTGGTTGATGTAGTTTGTACCCACTTTGCCCTGTAGTTAGTGTTGTTTGTACCCACTTTGTCCTGTAGTCGCTGTAGTTTGTACCCACTTTTCCCTGTAGTCGGTCTATTTACTACACACTTTGCCCTGTGGTTGATGTAGTTTGTACCCACTTTGCCCTGTAATCGGTGTAGTTTGTACACACTTTGACCTGTAGTCGGTGTAGTTTGTACCCACTTTGGCCGGTAGTTTGTACCAACTTTGCCCTGTGGTTGATGTGGTTTGTACCAATTTTGCCCTGTAGTTGGCATAGTTTGTCCACACTTTGCCCTTGAGTTGGTGTACTTTGTCCACACTTTGCCCTGTAGTTGATGTAGTTTGTATCCACTTTGCCCTGTAGTTGGTGTAGTTTGTACCCACTTGGCCCTAAAATCGGTGTACTTTGTACCCACTTTGCCCTGTAGTCCGTGTAGTTTGTACCCACTTTGCCCTGGAGTTAGTGTTGTTTGTACCCACTTTGTCCTGTATGCGGTGTAGTTTGTACCAACTTTGCCCTGTAGTTGGCGTAGTTTGTACCCACTTTGCCCAGTAGTTGGTGTAGTTTGTCCCCACTTTGCCCTGCAGTCGGTGTAGTTTGTCCCCACTTTGCCTTGTAGTTTGTGTAGTTTGTACCCACTTTCTCCTGTAGTTGGTGTAGTTTATACCCATTTTGTCCTGTAGTTGGTATAGTTTGTACCCACTTTGTCCTGTAGTTGGTGTAGTTTATACCCATTTTGTCCTGTAGTTGGTATAGTTTGTACCCACTTTGTCCTGTAGTTGGCGTAGTTTGTACCCACTTTGCCCTGTGGTTGATGTAGTTTGTACCCACTTTGCCCTGTAGTTAGTGTTGTTTGTACCCACTTTGCCCTGTAGTCGCTGTAGTTTGTACCCACTTTTCCCTGTAGTCGGTCTATTTACTACACACTTTGCCCTGTGGTTGATGTAGTTTGTACCCACTTTGCCCTGTAATCGGTGTAGTTTGTACACACTTTGACCTGTAGTCGGTGTAGTTTGTACCCACTTTGACCTGTAGTCGGTGTAGTTTGTACCCACTTTGGCCGGTAGTCGGTGTAGTTTGTACCAACTTTGCCCTGTAGTCGGTGTAGTTTATACCCACTTTGTCCTGTAGTTGGTGTAGTTTGTCCCCACTTTGCCCTGTGGTTGATGTGGTTTGTACCAATTTTGCCCTGTAGTTGGCATAGTTTGTCCACACTTTGCCCTTGAGTTGGTGTACTTTGTCCACACTTTGCCCTGTAGTTGGTGTAGTTTGTACCCACTTGGCCCTGAAATCGGTGTACTTTGTACCCACTTTGCCCTGTAGCCCGTGTAGTTTGTACCCACTTTGCCCTGGAGTTAGTGTTGTTTGTACCCACTTTGTCCTGTATGCGGTGTAGTTTGTACCAACTTTGCCCTGTAGTTGGCGTAGTTTGTACCCACTTTGCCCAGTAGTTGGTGTAGTTTGTCCCCACTTTGCCCTGCAGTCGGTGTAGTTTGTCCCCACTTTGCCTTGTAGTTTGTGTAGTTTGTACCCACTTTCTCCTGTAGTTGGTGTAGTTTGTACCCACTTTGTCCTGTACTCGGTGTAGTTTGTACCCACGTTTCCCTGTAATTGGTGCAGTTTGTACCCACGTTGCCCTGCAGTCGGTGTAGTTTATCCACACTTTGCTCTATAGTTGATGTAGTTTTTCCCCACTTTACCCTGTAGTAGGTATAGTTGGTCCCCACTTTGCCCTGTAGTTGGTGCAGTTTGTACCCACTTTTCACTACAGTAGGTATAGTTTGTCCACACTTTGCCCTGTAGTTGATGTAGTTTGTAACCACTTTGTCCTGTAGTAGTTATAGTTTGTCCACGCTTTGCCCTGTAGTAGGTGTAGATTGTACCCACTTTGCCCTGGAGTTAGTGTTTTTTGTACCCACTTTGTCCGATAGTCGGTGTAGTTTGTACCAACTTTGCCCCGTAGTCGGTGTAGTTTATACACACTTTGTCCTTTGGTTGGTGTGGTTTGTCCCCACTTTGCCCTGTAGTTGGTGTACTTTGTCCACACTTTGCCCTGTAATCGGTGTAGTTTGTACCCACTTTGACCTGTACTCGGTGTAGTTTGTACCCACTTTGCCCTGGAGTTAGTGTTGTTTGTACCCACTTTGTCCTATAGTCGGTGTAGTTTGTACCAACTTTGCCCTGTAGTCCATGTAGTTTGTACCCACTTTGCCCTGGAGTTAGTGTTGTTTGTACCCACTTTGCCCTGTAGTTGGCGTAGTTTGTCCACACTTTGACCTGTAGTCAGTGTAGTTTGTCCACACTTTACTCTGTAGTCGGTGTAGTTTGTACCAACTTTGCCCTGGAGTTAGTGTTGTTTGTACCCACTTTGTCCTGTAGTCGGTGTGGTTTGTACCAACTTTGCCCTGGAGTTAGTGTTGTTTGTACCCACTTTGTCCTGTAGTCGGTGTAGTTTATACATACTTTACCCTGTAATTGGCGTAGTTTGTCCTCACTTTACTCAGTGGTCGGTGTAGTTTGTCCCCACTTTGCCCTGTAGTCGGTGTAGTTTGTACCCACTGTGCACTGCAGTCGGTGTAGTATGTCCCCATTTTGCCCTGTAGTTGGTGTAGTTTGTCCCCACTGTACCCTTTAGTTGGTGTAGTTTGTACCCACTTTGCCCTGTAGTTGGCGTAGTTTGTCCACACTTTACCCTCGAGTTGGTGTACTTTGTCCACACTTTGCCCTGTAGTCGGTGTAGTTTGTACCCACTGTGCACTGTAGTCGGTGAAGCTTGTCCACACTTTTCCCTGTAGTCGGTCTATTTAGTACACACTTTGCCCTGTGGTTGATGTAATTTGTACCCACTTTGCCCTGTAGTTGGCGTAGTTTGTCCACACTTTACTCTGTGGTCAGTGTAGTTTGTACCCACTGTGCCCTGTAGTTGGCGTAGTTTGTCCACACTTTACTCTGTGGTCAGTGTAGTTTGTCCACACTTTACTCTGTAGTCGGTGTAGTTTGTCCCCACTTTGCCCTGTAGTTTGTGTAGTTTGTCCCCAATTTGCCCTGTAGTGTGTGTAGTTTATCCACACTTTGCCCTGTAGTTGATATAGTTTGTAACCACTTTGCCCTGTCATTGGTATAATATGTCCACATTTTGCCATGTAGTTGGTGCAGTTTGTACCCACTTTGCCCGGTAGTAGGTGTATTTTGTCCCCACTTTGCCCTATGGTCGGTGTAGATTATACCCACTTTGCCCTGGAGTTAGTGTTTTTTGTACCCACTTTATCCGATAGTCGGTGTAGTTTGTACCAACTTTGCCCTGCAGTCGGTGTAGTTTATACACACTTTGTCCTGTAGTTGGCTTAGTTTGTCCACACTTTGCCCTGTAGTTGGTGTAGTTTGCCCCCAAATTGCCCTGTAGTTGGCTTAGTTTGTCCACACTTTGCCCTGGAGTTAGTGTTGTTTGTACCCACTTTGTCCTGTAGTCGGTGTAGTTAATACCCACTTTGTCCTGTAGTTGGTGTAGTTTGTCCCCACTTTGCCCTGTGGTTGATTTAGTTTGTACCCACTTTGCCCTGTAGTTGTCGTAGTTTGTCCACACTTTGACCTCGAGTTGGTGTACTTTGTCCACACTTTGCCCTGTGGTTGTCTTAGTTTGTCCACACTTTGCCCTGTAGTTGGTGTAGTTTGCCCCCAAATTGCCCTGTAGTCCGTGCAGTTCGTACCCACTTTGCCCTGGAGTTAGTGTTGTTTGTACCCACTTTGTCCTGTAGTCGGTGTAGTTAATACCCACTTTGTCCTGTAGTTGGTGTAGTTTGTCCCCACTTTGCCCTGTGGTTGATTTAGTTTGTACCCAATTTGCCCTGTAGTTTGTGTAGTTTGTACCCACTTTGTCCTGTAGTTGGTGTAGTTTGTCCTCAAGTAAAAAATGAGGTCTGCAGATGCTGGAGATCACAGCTGAAAATGTGTTGCTGGTCAAAGCACAGCAGGCCAGGCAGCATCTCAGGAATAGGGAATTCGACGTTTCGAGCATAAGCTCGATGAAGGGCTTATGCTCGAAACGTCAAATTCCCTATTCCTGAGATGCTGCCTGGCCTGCTGTGCTTTGACCAGCAACACATTTTCAGTAGTTTGTTCTCACTTTGCCCTGTAGTTGATGTAGTCTGTCCCCACTTTGCTCTGTAGTCGGTGTAGTTTTTCCAAACTTTGCCCTGTAGTAGGTATAGTTTGTCCCCACTTTGCCCTGTCGTAGGTGTCTTTTGTCCCCACTTTGCCCTATGGTTGGTGTAGATTGTACCCACTTTGCCCTGGAGTTAGTGTTTTTTGTACCCACTTTGTCCGATAGTCGGTGTAGTTTGTACCAACTTTGACCTGTAGTCGATGTAGTTTATACACACTTTGTCCTGTAGTTGGCGTAGTTTGTTCCCACTTTGCCCTGTAGTTGGCGTAGTTTGTCCATACTTTGCCCTTGAGTTGGTGTACTTTGTCCACACTTTGCCCTGTAGTTGGCGTAGTTTGCACCCACTTTGCCCTTGAGTTGGTGTACTTTGTCCACACTTTGCCCAGTAGTTCATGTAGTTTGTCCCCACTTTGCCCTGTAGTTTGTGTAGTTTGTACCCACTTTGTCCTGTACTCGGTATAGTTTGTACCCACTTTTCCCTGCAGTCGGTGTAGTCTATCCCCACTTGGCCGTGTAGTTTGTGTAGTTTATCCACTCTTTGCCCTGTAGTTGGTGCAGTTCGTACCCACTTTGCCCTGTCATTGGTATAGCTTGTCCACATTTTGCCCTGTAGTTGGTGCAGTTTGTACCCACTTTGCCCGGTAGTAGGTATAGTTTGTCCACACTTTGCCGTGTAGTTGGTGTATTTTGTCCCCACTTTGCCCTATGGTCGGTGTAGATTGTACCCACTTTGCCCTGTAGTCAGTGTAGTTTATACCCACTTTGTCCTGTAGTTGGTGTAGTTTGTCCCCACTTTGCCCTGTAGTTGGCATAGTTTGTCCACACTTTGCCCTCGAGTTGGTGTACTTTATCCACACTTTGCCCTGTGATTGATGTAGTTTGTACCCACATTGCCCTGTAGTTGGTATAGTTTTTCCACACTTTGCCCTCGAGTTGGTGTACTTTGTCCACACTTTGCCCTGTAGTTGGCGTAGTTTGTACCCACTTTGCCCTCGAGTTGGTGTACTTTGTCCACACTTTGCGCTATAGTTGATGTAGTTTGTACCCACTTTGCCCTGAAGTTGGCGTAGTTTGTCCCCACTTTGCCCTGTAATCAGTGTAGTTTGTACCCACTTTTACCTGTAGTCCGTGTAGTTTGTACCCACTTTGTCCTGTAGTCGGTGTGGTTTGTACCCACTTTGCCCTGGAGTTAGTGTTTTTTGTACCCACTTTGTCCGATAGTCGGTGTAGTTTGTACCAACTTTGCCCCGTAGTCGGTGTAGTTTATACACACTTTGTCCTGTAGTTGGTGTAGTTTGTCCCCACTTTGCCCTGTAGTTGGCGTAGTTTGTCCACACTTTGCCCTCGAGTTGGTGTACTTTGTCCACACTTTGCCCTGTAATCGGTGTAGTTTGTACCCACTTTGACCTGTACTTGGTGTAGTTTGTACCCACTTTGTCCTGTACTCGGTGCAGTTTGTACCCACGTTGCCCTGCAGTCGTTATAGTTTATCCACACTTTGCTCTGTAGTTCATGTAGTTTTTCCCCACATTGCCCTGTAGTAGGTATAGTTGGTCCCCACTTTGCCCTGTAGTTGGTGCAGTTTGTACCCACTTTTCACTACAGTAGGTATAGTTTGTCCACACTTTGCCCTGAAGTTGATGTAGTTTGTAACCACTTTGTCCTGTAGTAGTTATAGTTTGTCCACACTTTGCCCTGTAGTAGGTGTAGATTGTACCCACTTTGCCCTGGAGTTAGTGTTTTTTGTACCCACTTTGTCCTGTAGTCGGTGTGGTTTGTACCCACTTTGCCCTGGATTTAGTGTTTTTTGTACCCACTTTGTCCGATAGTCGGTGTAGTTTGTACCAACTTTGCCCCGTAGTCGGTGTAGTTTATACACACTTTGTCCTGTAGTTGGTGTAGTTTGTCCCCACTTTGCCCTGTAGTTGGCGTAGTTTGTCCACACTTTGCCCTCGAGTTGGTGTACTTTGTCCACACTTTGCCCTGTAATCGGTGTAGTTTGTACCCACTTTGACCTGTACTTGGTGTAGTTTGTACCCACTTTGTCCTGTACTCGGTGCAGTTTGTACCCACGTTGCCCTGCAGTCGTTATAGTTTATCCACACTTTGCTCTGTAGTTCATGTAGTTTTTCCCCACATTGCCCTGTAGTAGGTATAGTTGGTCCCCACTTTGCCCTGTAGTTGGTGCAGTTTGTACCCACTTTTCACTACAGTAGGTATAGTTTGTCCACACTTTGCCCTGAAGTTGATGTAGTTTGTAACCACTTTGTCCTGTAGTAGTTATAGTTTGTCCACACTTTGCCCTGTAGTAGGTGTAGATTGTACCCACTTTGCCCTCGAGTTGGTGTACTTTGTCCACACTTTGCGCTATAGTTGATGTAGTTTGTACCCACTTTGCCCTGAAGTTGGCGTAGTTTGTCCCCACTTTGCCCTGTAATCAGTGTAGTTTGTACCCACTTTTACCTGTAGTCCGTGTAGTTTGTACCCACTTTGTCCTGTAGTCGGTGTGGTTTGTACCCACTTTGCCCTGGAGTTAGTGTTTTTTGTACCCACTTTGTCCGATAGTCGGTGTAGTTTGTACCAACTTTGCCCCGTAGTCGGTGTAGTTTATACACACTTTGTCCTGTAGTTGGTGTAGTTTGTCCCCACTTTGCCCTGTAGTTGGCGTAGTTTGTCCACACTTTGCCCTCGAGTTGGTGTACATTGTTCACACTTTGCCCTGTATTTGGCGTAGTTTGTACCCACTTTGCCCTCGAGTTGGTGTACTTTGTCCACACTTTGCCCTGTAGTTGATGTTGTTTGTACCCACTGTGCCCTGTAGTTGGTGTAGTTTGTCCCCATTTTTCCCTGTAGTTGGTGTACTTTGTCCACACTTTGCCCTGTAATCGGTGTAGTTTGTACCCACTTTGCCCTGTACTCGGTGTAGTTTGTACCCACTTTGACCTGGAGTTAGTGTTGTTTGTACCCACTTTGTCCGATAGTCGGTGTAGTTTGTACCAACTTTGCCCCGTAGTCGGTGTAGTTTATACACACTTTGTCCTGTAGTTGGTGTAGTTTGTCCCCACTTTGCCCTGTAGTTGGCGTAGTTTGTCCACACTTTGCCCTCGAGTTGGTGTACATTGTTCACACTTTGCCCTGTATTTGGCGTAGTTTGTACCCACTTTGCCCTCGAGTTGGTGTACTTTGTCCACACTTTGCCCTGTAGTTGATGTTGTTTGTACCCACTGTGCCCTGTAGTTGGTGTAGTTTGTCCCCATTTTTCCCTGTAGTTGGTGTACTTTGTCCACACTTTGCCCTGTAATCGGTGTAGTTTGTACCCACTTTGACCTGTACTCGGTGTAGTTTGTACCCACTTTGCCCTGGAGTTAGTGTTGTTTGTACCCACTTTGTCCTATAGTCGGTGTAGTTTGTACCAACTTTGCCCTGTAGTCCGTGTAATTTGTACCCACTTTGCCCTGGAGTTAGTGTTGTTTGTGCCCACTTTGTCCTGTAGTCGGTGTAGTTTATACACACTTTACCCTGTAATTGGCGTAGTTTGTCCACACTTTACTCAGTGGTCGGTGTAGTTTGTCCCCACTTTGCCCTGTAGTCGGTGTAGTTTATACCCAGTGTGCACTGCAGTCGGTGTAGTATGTCCCCATTTTGCCCTGTAGTTGGTGTAGTTTGTCCCCACTGTACCCTTTAGTTGGTGTAGTTTGTACCCACTTTGCCCTGTAGTTGGTGTAGTTTGTCCACACTTTACCCTCGAGTTGGTGTACTTTGTCCACACTGTGCCCTGTAGTCGGTGTAGTTTGTACCCACTTTGCCCTGTAGTCGGTGAAGCTTGTCCCCACTTTTCCCTGTAGTCGGTCTATTTAGTACACACTTTGCCCTGTGGTTGATGTAATTTGTACCCACTTTGCCCTGTAGTCGGTGTAGTCTGTCCCCACTTTGCCCTGTAGTTTGTGTAGTTTGTCCCCACTTTGCCCTGTAGTTTGTGTAGTTTATCCACACTTTGCCCTGTAGTTGATATAGTTTGTAACCACTTTGCCCTGTCATTGGTATAATATGTCCACATTTTGCCCCGTAGTTGGTGCAGTTTGTACCCACTTTGCCCTGTAGTAGTTATAGTTTGTCCACACTTTGCCCTGTAGTAGGTGTATTTTGTCCACACTTTGCCCTATGGTCGGTGTAGATTGTACCCACTTTGCCCTGGAGTTAGTGTTTTTTGTACCCACTTTGTCCGATAGTCGGTGTAGTTTGTACCAACTTTGCCCTGTAGTCGGTGTAGTTTATACACACTTTGTCCTGTAGTTGGCTTAGTTTGTCCACACTTTGCCCTGTAGTTGTTGTAGTTTGCCCCCAAATTGCCCTGTAGTTGGCTTAGTTTGTCCACACTTTGCCGTGTAGTTGTTGTAGTTTGCCCCCAAATTGCCCTGTAGTCCGTGCAGTTCGTACCCACTTTGCCCTGGAGTTAGTGTTGTTTGTATCCACTTTGTCCTGTAGTCGGTGTGGTTTGTCCCCACTTTGCCCTGTGGTTGATTTACTTTGTACCCACTTTGGCCTGTAGTTTTCGTAGTTTGTCCACACTTTGACCTCCAGTTGGTGTACTTTGTCCACACATTGCCCTGTGGTTGTCTTAGTTTGTCCACACTTTGCCCTGTAGTTGGTGTAGTTTGCCCCAAATTGCCCTGTAGTCCGTGCAGTTCGTACCCACTTTGCCCTGGAGTTAGTGTTGTTTGTACCCACTTTGTCCTGTAGTCGGTGTAGTTAATACCCACTTTGCCCTGTAGTTGGCGTAGTTTGTACCCACTTTGCCCTGTAGTTGTCGTAGTTTGTCCACACTTTGACCTCGAGTTGGTGTACTTTGTCCACACATTGCCCTGTGGTTGTCTTAGTTTGTCCACACTTTGCCCTGTAGTTGGTGTAGTTTGCCCCCAAATTGCCCTGTAGTCCGTGCAGTTCGTACCCACTTTGCCCTGGAGTTAGTGTTGTTTGTACCCATTTTGTCCTGTAGTCGGTGTAGTTAATACCCACTTTGTCCTGTAGTTGGTGTAGTTTGTCCCCACTTTGCCCTGTGGTTGATTTAGTTTGTACCCACTTTGCCCTGTAGTTTGTGTAGTTTGTACCCACTTTGTCCTGTAGTTGGTGTAGTTTGTCCTCAAGTTAAAAATGAGGTCTGCAGATGCTGGAGATCACAGCTGAAAATGTGTTGCTGGTCAAAGCACAGCAGGCCAGGCAGCATCTCAGGAATAGGGAATTCGACGTTTCGAGCATAAGCTCGATGAAGGGCTTATGCTCGAAATGTCAAATTCCCTATTCCTGAGATGCTGCCTGGCCTGCTGTGCTTTGACCAGCAACACATTTTCAGTAGTTTGTCCTCACTTTGCCCTGTAGTTGATGTAGTCTGTCCCCACTTTGCTCTGTAGTCGGTGTAGTTTTTCCAAACTTTGCCCTGTAGTAGGTATAGTTTGTCCCCACTTTGCCCTGTCGTAGGTGTCTTTTGTCCCCACTTTGCCCTATGGTTGGTGTAGATTGTACCCACTTTGCCCTGGAGTTAGTGTTTTTTGTACCCACTTTGTCCGATAGTCGGTGTAGTTTGTACCAAATTTGTCCTGTAGTCAGTGTGGTTTGTACCAACTTTGCCCTGGAGTTAGTGTTGTTTGTACCCACTTTGTCCTGTAGTCGGTGTAGTTTGTACCAACTTTGCCCTGAAGTCGGCGAAGCTTGTCCCCATTTTTCCCGGTAGTCGGTCTATTTAGTACACACTTTGCCCTGTGGTTGATGTCATTTGTCCCCACTTTGCTCTGTAGTCGGTCTATTTAGTAACCACTTTGCCGTCTAGTTGCTGTAGTTTGTACCCACTGTGCCCTGCGTCGGTGTAGTTTGTCCCCACTTTGCCCTCGAGTTGGTATCGTTTGTTCCCACTTTGCCCTGCAGTCGGTGTAGTTTGCCCCCACTTTGCCCTGCAGTCGGTGTAGTTTGTCCCCACTTTGCCCTCGAGTTGGTATCGTTTGTTCCCACTTTGCCCTGTAGTTGGTGTAGTTTGTCCACACTTTGTCCTCGAGTTGGTGTACTTTGTCCACACTTTGCCCTGTGGTTGATATAGTTTGTACCCACTTTGCCCTCAAGTTGGTGTACTTTGTCCACACTTTGCCCTGCAGTCGGTGCAGTTTGCCCCCACTTTACGCTGTAGTTGGTGTAGTTTGTACCCACTTTGACCTGTACTCGGTGTAGTTTGTACCCACTTTGCAGTGGAGTTAGTGTTGTTTTTACCCACTTTGTCCTGTTGTCGGTGTGGTTTGTCCCCACTGTGCCCTGTAATTGGCGTAGTTTGCACCCACTTTGACCTATACTCGGTGTAGTTTGTACCCAATTTGCCCTGGAGTTAGTGTTGTCTGTCCCCACTTTGCCCTGTAGTTGGCGTAGTTTGTCTCCACTTTGCCCTGTAGTCCGTGTAGTTTACACCCACTTTGCCCTGGAGTCATTGTTGTTTGTACCCACTTTGTCCTGTGGTCGGTGTAGTTTGTACCACTTTGCCCTGGAGTTAGTGTTGTTTGTACCCACTTTGCCCTGTAGTCGGTGTAGTTTATACCCACTTTGTCCTGTAGTCTCTGTAGTTTGTACTCACTTTGCCCTGTAGTCGGTGAAGCTTGTCCCCATTTTTCCCTGCAGTCGGTCAATTTAGTACAGACTTTGCCCTGTGGTTGATGTAGTTTGTACCCACTGTGCCCTGCAGTCGGTGTAGTTTGTCCCCACTTTGCCCTCGAGTTGGTATCGTTTGTTCCCACTTTCCCTGTAGTCGGTGTAGTTTGTGCACACTGTGCCCTGCGGCCTGTGTAGTTTGTCCCCACTTTTCCCTGCAGTCGGTGTAGTTTGTCCCCACTTTACCTTGTAGTTTGTGTAGTTTGTCCCCAATTTGCCCTGTAGTTTGTGTAGTTTATCCACACTTTGCCCTGTAGTTGATGTAGTTTGTACCCACTTTGCCCTGAAGTTGGTGTAGTTTGTCCCCACCTTGCCCTGTAATCAGTGTAGTTTGTACCCACTTTGACCTGTCGTCCGTGTAGTTTGTACCCACTTTGTCCTGTAGTCGGTGTGGTTTGTACCAACTTTGCCCTGGAGTTAGTGTTGTTTGTACCCACTTTGTCCTGTAGTCGGCGAAGCTTGTCCCCATTTTTCCCTGTAGTCGGTCTGTTTAGTACACACTTTGCCCTGTGGTTGATGTCGTTTGTCCCCACTTTGCCCTGTAGTCGGCCTATTTAGTAACCACTTTGCCGTCCAGTTGCTGTAGTTTGTACCCACTGTGCCCTGTAGTTGGCATAGTTTGTCCACACTTTGCCCTCGAGTTGGTGTACTTTATCCACACTTTGCCCTGTGTTTGATGTAGTTTGAAACCCACATTGCCCTGTAGTTGGTGTAGTTTGTCCCCACTTTGCCCTCGAGTTGGTATACTTTGTCCACACTTTGCCCTGTAGTTGGCGTAGTTTGTACCCACTTTGCCCTCGAGTTGGTGTACTTTGTCCACACTTTGCCCTGTAGTTGATGTAGTTTGTACCCACTTTGCCCTGAAGTTGGTGTACTTTGTCCACACTTTGCCCTGTAGTTGATGTAGTTTGTCCCCACTTTGCTCTGTAATCAGTGTAGTTTGTACCCACTTTGACCTGTAGTCCGTGTAGTTTGTACCCACTTTGTCCTGTAGTCGGTGTGGTTTGTACCAACTTTGCCCTGGAGTTAGTGTTGTTTGTACCCACTTTGTCCTGTAGTCGGTGTAGTTTGTACCAACTTTGCCCTGAAGTCGGCGAAGCTTGCCCCCATTTTTCCCGGTAGTCAGTCTATTTAGTACACACTTTGTCCTGTGGTTGATGTAGTTTGTCCCCACTTTGCCCTGTAGTCGGTCTATTTAGTAACCACTTTGCCGTCCAGTTGCTGTAGTTTGTACCCACTGTGCCCTGCAGTCGGGGTAGTTTGTCCCCACTTTGCCCTCGAGTTGGTATCGTTTGTTCCCACTTTGCCCTGCTTTCGCTGTAATTTGCCCCCACTTTGCCCTGCAGTCGGTGTAGTTTGTCCCCACTTTGCCCTCAAGTTGGTATCGTTTGTTCCCACTTTCCCTGTAGTCGGTGTAGTTTGTCCCCACTTTACCCTGTAGTTTGTGTAGTTTGTCCCCAATTTGCCCTGTAGTTTGTGTAGTTTATCCACACTTTGCCCTGTAGTTGGTGAAGTTTGTACCCACTTTGCCCTGAAGTTGGTATAGTTTGTCCCCACATTGCCCTGTAATCAGTGTAGTTTGTATCCACTTTGACCTGTCGTCCGTGTAGTTTGTACCCACTTTGTCCTGTAGTCGGTGTGGTTTGTACCAACTTTGCCCTAGAGTTAGTGTTGTTTGTACCCACTTTGTCCTGTAGTCGGCATAGTTTGTGCCAACTTTGCCCTGTAGTCAGCGAAGCTTGTCCCCATTTTTCCCTGTAGTCGGTCTGTTTAGTACACACTTTGCCCTGTGGTTGATGTCGTTTGTCCCCACTTTGCCCTGTAGTCGGCATATTTAGTAACCACTTTGCCGTCCAGTTGCTGTAGTTTGTACCCACTGTGCCCTGCAGTCGGTGTAGTTTGTCCCCACTTTGCCCTCGAGTTGGTATCGTTTGTTCCCACTTTGCCCTGTGTTTGATGTAGTTTGTACCCACTTTGCCCTCAAGTTGGTGTACTTTGTCAACACTTTGCCCTGTAGTTGGTGTAGTTTGTACCCACTTTGACCTGTACTCGGTGTAGTTTGCACCCACTTTGACCAATACTCGGTGTAGTTTGTACCCACTTTGCCCTGGAATTAGTGTTGTTTGTCCCCACTTTGCCCTGTAGTTGGTGTGGTTTGTCCCCACTTTGCCCTCTAATTGGCGTAGTTTGCACCCACGTTGACCTATACTCGGTGTAGTTTGCACCCACTTTGACCAATACTCGGTGTATTTTGTACCCACTTTGCACTGGAATTAGTGTTGTTTGTACCCACTTTGTATTGTAGTCGGCGTAGTTTGTACCAACTTTGCCCTGAAGTCGGCGAAGCTTGTCCCCATTTTTCCCGGTAGTCGGTCTATTTAGTACACACTTTGCCCTGTGGTTGATGTCATTTGTCCCCACTTTGCTCTGTAGTCGGTCTATTTAGTAACCACTTTGCCGTCTAGTTGCTGTAGTTTGTACCCACTGTGCCCTGCAGTCAGTGTAGTTTGTCCCCACTTTGCCCTCGAGTTGGTATCGTTTGTTCCCACTTTGCCCTGCAGTCGGTGTAGTTTGCCCCCACTTTGCCCTGCAGTCGGTGTAGTTTGTCCACACTTTGCCCTCGAGTTGGTGTACTTTGTCCACACTTTGCCCTGTGGTTGATATAGTTTGTACCCACTTTGCCCTCAAGTTGGTGTACTTTGTCCACACTTTGCCCTGCAGTCGGTGCAGTTTGCCCCCACTTTACGCTGTAGTTGGTGTAGTTTGTACCCACTTTGACCTGTACTCGGTGTAGTTTGTACCCACTTTGCCGTGGAGTTAGTGTTGTTTGTACCCACTTTGTCCTGTTGTCGGTGTGGTTTGTCCCCACTGTGCCCTGTAATTGGCGTAGTTTGCACCCACTTTGACCTATACTCGGTGTAGTTTGTACCCAATTTGCCCTGGAGTTAGTGTTGTCTGTCCCCACTTTGCCCTGTAGTTGGCGTAGTTTGTCTCCACTTTGCCCTGTAGTCCGTGTTGTTTACACCCACTTTGCCCTGGAGTCATTGTTGTTTGTACCCACTTTGTCCTGTGGTCGGTGTAGTTTGTACCACTTTGCCCTGTAGTCCGTGTAGTTTGTACCCACTTTGCCCTGGAGTTAGTGTTGTTTGTACCCACTTTGCCCTGTAGTCGGTGTAGTTTATACCCACTTTGTCCTGTAGTCTCTGTAGTTTGTACTCACTTTGCCCTGCAGTCGGTGAAGCTTGTCCCCATTTTTCCCTGCAGTCGGTCAATTTAGTACAGACTTTGCCCTGTGGTTGATGTAGTTTGTACCCACTGTGCCCTGCAGTCGGGGTAGTTTGTCCCCACTTTGCCCTCGAGTTGGTATCGTTTGTTCCCACTTTCCCTGTAGTTGGTGTAGTTTGTGCACACTGTGCCCTGCGGCCTGTGTAGTTTGTCCCCACTTTTCCCTGCAGTCGGTGTAGTTTGTCCCCACTTTACCTTGTAGTTTGTCCCCAATTTGCCCTGTAGTTTGTGTAGTTTATCCACACTTTGCCCTGTAGTTGATGTAGTTTGTACCCACTTTGCCCTGAAGTTGGTGTAGTTTGTCCCCACCTTGCCCTGTAATCAGTGTAGTTTGTACCCACTTTGACCTGTCGTCCGTGTAGTTTGTACCCACTTTGTCCCGTAGTCGGTGTGGTTTGTACCAACTTTGCCCAGGAGTTAGTGTTGTTTGTACCCACTTTGTCCTGTAGTCGGCGAAGCTTGTCCCCATTTTTCCCTGTAGTCGGTCTGTTTAGTACACACCTTGCCCTGTGGTTGATGTCGTTTGTCCCCACTTTGCCCTGTAGTCGGCCTATTTAGTAACCACTTTGCCGTCCAGTTGCTGTAGTTTGTACCCACTGTGCCCTGTAGTTGGCATAGTTTGTCCACACTTTGCCCTCGGGTTGGTGTACTTTATCCACACTTTGCCCTGTGTTTGATGTAGTTTGAAACCCACATTGCCCTGTAGTTGGTGTAGTTTGTCCCCACTTTGCCCTCGAGTTGGTGTACTTTGTCCACACTTTGCCCTGTAGTTGGCGTAGTTTGTACCCACTTTGCCCTCGAGTTGGTGTACTTTGTCCACACTTTGCCCTGTAGTTGATGTAGTTTGTACCCACTTTGCCCTGAAGTTGGTGTAGTTTGTCCACACTTTGCCCTGTAGTTGGCGTAGTTTGTACCCACTTTGCCCTCGAGTTGGTGTACTTTGTCCACACTTTGCCCTGTAGTTGATGTAGATTGTACTCACTTTGCCCTGAAGTTGGTGTACTTTGTCCACACTTTGCCCTGTAGTTGATGTAGTTTGTCCCCACTTTGCTCTGTAATCAGTGTAGTTTGTACCCACTTTGACCTGTAGTCCGTGTAGTTTGTACCCACTTTGTCCTGTAGTTGGTGTGGTTTGTACCAACTTTGCCCTGGAGTTAGTGTTGTTTGTACCCACTTTGTCCTGTAGTCGGTGTAGTTTGTACCAACTTTGCCCTGAAGTCGGCGAAGCTTGTCTCCATTTTTCCCGGTAGTCGGTCTATTTAGTACACACTTTGCCCTGTGGTTGATGTAGTTTGTCCCCACTTTGCCCTTTAGTCGGTCTATTTAGTAACCACTTTGCCGTCCAGTTGCTGTAGTTTGTACCCACTGTGCCCTGCAGTCGGTGTAGTTTGTCCCCACTTTGCCCTCGAGTTGGAATCGTTTGTTCCCACTTTGCCCTGCAGTCGGTGTAGTTTGCCCCCACTTTGCCCTGCAGTCGGTGTAGTTTGTCCCCACTTTGCCCTCAAGTTGGTATCGTTTGTTCCCACTTTCCCTGTAGTCGGTGTAGTTTGTAACCACTGTGCCCTGCGGCCTGTGTAGTTTGTCCCCACTTTTCCCTGCAGTCGGTGTAGTTTGTCCCCACTTTACCCTGTAGTTTGTGTAGTTTGTCCCCAATTTGCCCTGTAGTTTGTGTAGTTTATCCACACTTTGCCCTGTAGTTGGTGTAGTTTGTACCCACTTTGCCCTGAAGTTGGTGTAGTTTGTCCCCACATTGCCCTGTAATCAGTGTAGTTTGTATCCACTTTGACCTGTCGTCCGTGTAGTTTGTACCCACTTTGTCCTGTAGTCGGTGTGGTTTGTACCAACTTTGCCCTGGAGTTAGTGTTGTTTGTACCCACTTTGTCCTGTAGTCGGCATAGTTTGTGCCAACTTTGCCCTGTAGTCGGCGAAGCTTGTCCCCATTTTTCCCTGTAGTCGGTCTATTTAGTACACACTTTGCCCTGTGGTTGATGTCGTTTGTCCCCACTTTGCCCTGTAGTCGGCCTATTTAGTAACCACTTTGCCGTCCAGTTGCTGTAGTTTGTACCAACTGTGCCCTGCAGTCGGTGTAGTTTGTCCCCACTTTGCCCTCGAGTTGGTATCGTTTGTTCCCACTTTGCCCTGTAGTCGGTGTAGTTTGTACCCACTTTGCCCTCAAGTTGGTGTACTTTGTCAACACTTTGCCCTGTAGTTGGTGTAGTTTGTACCCACTTTGACCTGTACTCGGTGTAGTTTGCACCCACTTTGACCAATACTCGGTGTAGTTTGTACCCACTTTGCCCTGGAATTAGTGTTGTTTGTCCCCACTTTGCCCTGTAGTTGGTGTGGTTTGTCCCCACTTTGCCCTCTAATTGGTGTAGTTTGCACCCACTTTGACCTATACTCGGTGTAGTTTGCACCCACTTTGACCAATACTCGGTGTATTTTGTACCCACTTTGCACTGGAATTAGTGTTGTTTGTCCCCACTTTGCCCTGTAGTTGGCGTAGTTTGTCTCCACTTTGCCCTGGAGTCAGTGTTGATTGTACCCACTTTGTCCTGTGGTCGGTGTAGTTTGTACCAAATTGGCCCTGTAGTCGGCGAAGCTTGTCCCCATTTTTCCCGGTGGGTCGGTCTATTTAGTACACACTTTGCCCTGTGGTTGATGTCGTTTGTCCCCACTTTGACCTGTAGTCGGTCTATTTAGTAACCACTTTGCCGTCTAGTTGCTGTAGTTTGTACCCACTGTGCCCTGCAGTCGGTGTAGTTTGTCCCCACTTTGCCCTCGAGTCGGTATCGTTTGTTCCCACTTTGCCCTGCAGTCAGTGTAGTTTGCCCCCACTTTGCCCTGCAGTCGGTGTAGTTTGTCCCCACTTTGCCCTCGAGTTGGTATCGTTTGTTCCCACTTTGCCCTGTAGTCGGTGTAGTTTGTCCACACTCTGCCCTTGAGTTGGTGTACTTTGTCCACACTTTGCCTTGTGGTTGATGTAGTTTGTACCCACTTTGCCCTCAAGTTGGTGTACTTTGTCCACACTTTGCCCTGCAGTCGGTGCAGTTTGCCCCCACTTTGCCCTGTAGTTGGTGTAGTTTGTACCCACTTTGACCTGTACTCGGTGTGGTTTGCACCCACTTTGCCCTGGAGTTAGTGTTTTTTGTACCCACTTTGTCCTGTAGTCGGTGTGGTTTGTCCCCACTTTGCCCTCTAATTGGCGTAGTTTGCACCCACTTTGACCTATACTCGGTGTAGTTTGTATCCACTTTGCCCCGGAGTTAGTGTTGTTTGTCCCCACTTTGCCCTGTAGTTGGCGTAGTTTGTCTCCACTTTGCCCTGTAGTCCATGTAGTTTGCACCCACTTTGTCCTGGAGTCAGTGTTGTTTGTACCCACTTTGTCCTGTAGTCCGTGTAGTTTGTACCCACTTTGCCCTGGAGTTAGTGTTGTTTGTACCCACTTTGCCCTGTAGTCGGTGTAGTTTATACCCACTTTGTCCTGTAGTCTCTGTAATTTGTACTCACTTTGCCCTGTAGTCGGTGAAGTTTGTCCCCATTTTTCCCTGCAGTCGGTCAATTTAGTACAGACTATGCCCTGTGGTTGATGTAGTTTGTACCCACTTTGCTCTGGAGTTAGTGTTATTTGAACCGACCTTGTCCTGTAGTCGCTGTAGTTTGTACCCACTTTGCCCTGTATTCGGTGTAGTTTGTACCCACTGTGCCCTGTGGTCGGTGTAGTCTGTACCCACTGTGCCCTGTGGCCTGTGTAGTTTGTCCCCACTTTGCCCTGTGGTCGGTGTAGTTTGTCCACACTTTACTCTGCGGTCGGTGTAGTTTGTCCCCACTTTTCCCTGCAGTCGGTGTAGTTTGTCCCCACTTTTCCCTGTAGTCGGTGTAGTTTGTCCCCAATTTGCCCTGAAGTTTGTGTAGTTTATCCACACTTTGCCCTGTAGTTGATGTAGTTTGTACCCAATTTGCCCGGTCATTAATATAGTTTGTCCACATTTTGCCATGGAGTTGGTGTAGTTTGTCCCCACTTTGCCCTGTAGTTGGCGTAGTTTGTCCACACTTTGCCCTCGAGTTGGTGTACTTTGTCCACACTTTGCCCTGTAATTGATGCAGTTTGTACCCACTTTGCCCTGTAGTCGGTGTAGTTTATACACACTTTGCCCTGTAGTCGGTGAAGCTTGTCCCCACTTTTCCCTGTAGTTGGTGTAGTTTGTCCCCACTTTGCCCTGTAGTTGGTATAGTTTGTACCAACTTTATCCTGTAGTCGGTGTAGTTTATACACACTTTGCCCTGTAGTCGGTGAAGCTTGTCCCCACTTTTCCCTGTAGTTGGTGTAGTTTGTACCCACTTTGCCCTGTAGTTGGTGTAGTTTGTCCCCACTTTGCCCTGTAGTCGGTGTAGTTTGTCAACACTTTACTCTGTGGCCGGTGTAGTTTGTCCCCACTTTTCCCTGCAGTCGGTGTAGTTTATCCACACTTTGCCCTGTAGTTGATGTAGTTTGTACCCAATTTGCCCGGTCATTAGTATAGTTTGTCCACATTTTGCCATGGAGTTGGTGTAGTTTGTCCCCACTTTGCCCTATAGTTGGCGTAGTTTGTCCACACTTTGCCCTCGAGTTGGTGTACATTGTCCACACTTTGCCCTGTAGTTGATGCAGTTTGTACCCACTTTGCCCTGTAGTCGGTGTAGTTTATACACACTTTCCCCTGTAGTTTGTGTAGTTTGTCCCCACTTTGCCCTGTAGTTGGTGTAGTTTGTCCCCACTTTGCCCTGTAGTTGGTGTAGTTTGTCCGCACTTTTCCCTGTAGTTGGCGAAGTTTGTCCCCACTTTTCTCTCGAGTTGTTGTACTTTGTCCACACTTTGCCCTGTAATTGGTGTAGTTTGTACCCACTTTGACCTGTAGTCCTTGTAGTTTGTACCCACTTTGACCTGTACTCCATGTAGTTTGTACCCACTTTGCCCTGTAGTCGGTGTAGTTTTACCAACTTTGCCCTGTAGTCCGTGTAGTTTGTACCCACTTTGCCCTGGAGTTAGTGTTGTTTGTACCCACTTTGTCCTGTAGTCGGTGTAGTTTGTACCAACTTTGCCCTTTAGTCCGTGTAGTTTGGACCCACTTTGCCCTGGAGTTAGTGTTGTTTGTACCCACTTTGCCCTGTAGTTGGCGTAGTTTGTCCACACTTTGCCCTGTAGTGAGTGTAGTTTGTCCACACTTTGCTCTGTAGTCGGTGTAGTTTGTTCCAACTTTGCCCTGGAGTTAGTGTTGTTTGTACCCACTTTGTCCTGTAGTCGGTGTGGTTTGTACCAACTTTGCCCTGGAGTTAGTGTTGTTTGTACCCACTTTGTCCTGTAGTCGGTGTAGTTTGTACCAACTTTGCCCTGTAGTCGGTGAAGCTTGTCCCCATTTTTCCCTGTAGTCGGTCTATTTAGTACACACTTTGCCCTGTGGTTGATGTCGTTTGTCCCCACTTTGACCTGTAGTTGGCGTAGTTTGTCCCCACTTTTCTCTCGAGTTGTTGTACTTTGTCCACACGTTGCCCTGTAATTGGTGTAGTTTGTCCCCACTTTGACCTGTAGTCCTTGTAGTTTTTTACCCACTTTGACCTGTAGTCCATGTAGTTTGATGTCGTTTGTCCCCACTTTGACCTGTAGTTGGCGTAGTTTGTCCCCGCTTTTCTCTCGAGTTGTTGTACTTTGTCCACACGTTGCCCTGTAATTGGTGTAGTTTGTACCCACTTTGACCTGTAGTCCTTGTAGTTTGTACCCACTTTGACCTGTAGTCCATGTAGTTTGTACCCACTTTGCCCTGGAGTTAGTGTTGTTTGTACCCACTTTGTCCTGTAGTCGGTGTAGTTTGTACCAACTTTGCCCTTTAGTCCGTGTAGTTTGGACCCACTTTGCCCTGGAGTTAGTGTTGTTTGTACCCACTTTGCACTGTAGTTGGTGTAGTTTGTCCACACTTTGCCCTGTAGTCAGTGTAGTTTGTCCACACTTTGCTCTGTAGTCGGTGTAGTTTGTTCCAACTTTGCCCTGGAGTTAGTGTTGTTTGTACCCACTTTGTCCTGTAGTCGGTGTGGTTTGTACCAACTTTGCCCTGGAGTTAGTGTTGTTTGTACCCACTTTGTCCAGTAGTCGGTGTAGTTTGTACCAAATTTGCCCTGTAGTCGGTGAAGCTTGTCCTCATTTTTCCCTGTAGTCGGTCTATTTAGTACACACTTTGCCCTGTGGTTGATGTCGTTTGTCCCCACTTTGACCTGTAGTCCGTCTATTTAGTAACCACTTTGCCGTCCAGTTGCTGTAGGTTGTACCCACTGTGCCCTGCAGTCGGTGTAGTTTGTCCCCACTTTGCCCTCGAGTTGGAATCGTTTGTTCCCACTTTGCCCTGCAGTCTGTGTAGTTTGCCCGCACTTTGCCCTGTAGTCGGTGTAGTTTGTCCACACTTTGCCCTCGAGCTGGAGTACTTCGTCCACACTTTGCCCTGTGGTTGATGTAGTTTATACACACTTT